>NC_029776.3:35534841-35536122 GCF_000817695.3 Arachis duranensis | reverse complement strand
GTGTCACGGATCATCACATTCATCCGGGTTAATAACAAGTGATATCTTAGAACGGAAGCAAGCATGATTGAATAAGGAACAGTAGTAATTGCATTAATCCATCAAGACACAGCAGAGCTCCTCACCCCCAACCATGGGGTTTAGAGACTCATGCTGTAGAAGTTACACTGAGAAACGTGTAATGTGTCATGAGGTGTAGATACAATGTCAAAAGATCCTATTAATAGTGAACTAGTAGCCTAGGGTATACAGAAATGAGTAAATGACGTAAAAATCCACTTCTGGGTCCACTTAGTGTGTGCTTGGGCTGAGCATTGAAGCTTTCATGTGTAGAGACTTTTTCTGGAGTTAAATGCCAGCTTTCATGCTAGTTTGGGCGTTTAACTCCAAGTTTCATGCCAGTTCTAGCGTTAAACGCTGGAAATTCTGAGGCTGATTTGCCACGCCGATTTGGGCCATCAAATCTCGGGCAAAGTATGGACTATTATACATTGCTGGAAAGCCCAGGATGTCTACTTTCCAACGCCGTTGAGAGCGCGCCAATTGGGCTTCTGTAGCTCCAGAAAATTCACTTCGAGTGCAGGGAGGTCAGAATCCAACAGCATCTGCAGTTCTTTTCAGTCTCTGAATCAGATTTTTGCTCAGGACCCTCAATTTTAGCCAGAAAATACCTGAAATCACAGAAAAACACACAAACTCATAGTAAAGTCCAGAAAAGTGAATTTTAACTAAAAAATAATAAAAATGTACTAAAAACTAACTAGATCATACTAAAAACATACTAAAAACAATGCCAAAAAGCGTATAAATTATCCGCTCATCACAACACCAAACTTAAATTGTTGCTTGTCCCCAAGAAACTGAAAATCAAAATAGAATAAAAAGAAGAGAACATACTATAGACTCCAAAATATCAAAGAAACTTAGCTCCAATTAGATGAGCGGGACTAGTAGCTTTTTGCTTCTGAACAGTTTTGGCATCTCACTCTATCCTTTGAGGTTTAGAATGATTGGCATCCATTGGAACTCAGAACTCAGATAGTGTTATTGATTCTCCTAGTTAAGTATGATGATTCTTGAACATAGCTACTTTCTGAGTCTTGGCTGTGGCCCAAAGCACTCTGTCTTCCAGTATTACCACCGGATACATAGATGCCACAGACACATAATTGGGTGAACCTTTTCAAATTGTGACTCAGCTTTGCTAGAGTCCCCAATTAGAGGTGTCCAGGGTTCTTAAGCACACTCTTTATGCCTTGGATCACAACTTTATTTCTTTCT
>NC_029776.3:35532558-35534003 GCF_000817695.3 Arachis duranensis | reverse complement strand
GGTGCCCATTTCTGGCGTTTAACGCTAGCTTGGTGCCCATTCCTGGCGTTTAACGCCAGTCTGGTGCCAGACTGGGCGTTAAACGCCCATCTGCTAGCCTTACTGGCGTTTAAACGCCAGCAAGATCTTCCTCCAGGGTGTGCTGTTTTTCTTTCTGTTTTTGCTTTTTCAATTGATTTTGTGACTTCTCATGATCATCAACCTACAGAAGACATAAAATAACAAAGTAAAAATAATAAATATTACAATGGGTTGCCTCCCAACAAGCGCTTCTTTAATGTCAGTAGCTTGACAGTGGGCTCTCATGGGGCCTCACAGATACTCAGAGCCATGTTGGAACTTCCCAACACCAAACTTAGAGTTTGACTGTGGGGGCTCTGTTTGACTCTGTTTTGAGAGAAGCTCTTCATGCTTCCTTTCCATGGTTACAGAAGGGGAACCTTGAGTCTTATAGTTTGCATTATCTGTAAGCCACGGAGCTTCCTGAATAGCAAATAATTGCTCATCCGGAAAGGTTTCAGAGATCTCAGTAGGAGGGAGGGATGCTCCTGCTACTGGTTCTATTCGGGACAGGTGATCAACTACTTGATTTTCTGTCCCTTTTCTGTCTCTTATTTCTATATCAAACTCTTGCAGAAGCAACACCCATCTTATGAGCCTGGGTTTTGATCCTGCTTTGTGAGTAGATATTTAAGAGCAGCATGGTCAGTGTACACAATCACTTTTGATCCTACTAAATAAGATCTGAACTTGTCAATGGCGTAAACCACTGCAAGTAACTCTTTTTCTGTGGTTGTGTAGTTTTTCTGTGTGTCATTTAAAACACGACTAGCATAATAAATGATGTGCAGAAGCTTGTCATGCCTTTGTCCTAAAACTGCACCAATGGCATGGTCACTGGCATTACACATTAGTTCAAATGGTAATGTCCAGTCTGGTGCAGAGATGACTGATGCTGTGACCAGCTTAGCTTTCAGGGTCTCAAACGCCTGCAAACACTCCTTATCAAAGATAAATGGCGTGTCAGCAGCTAGCAAATTACTCAGAGGTTTGGTAATTTTTGAAAAATCCTTTATAAACCTTCTGTAGAATCCTGCATGCCCCAGAAAGCTTCTGATTGCCTTAACATTGGTAGGTGGTAGTAATTTTTCAATTACTTCAACTTTAGCTTGATCCACCTCTATTCCCTTGTTTGAAATTTTATGCCCAAGGACAACTCCTTCAGTCACCATAAAGTGACATTTTTCCCAGTTTAAAACTAGGTTGGTCTCTTGGCATCTTTTCAGAACAAGTGCTAGATGGTTAAGGCAGGAGCTGAATGAGTCTCCAAATACTGAAAAGTCATCCATGAAGACTTCCAGAAATTTCTCTACCATATCTGAGAAGATAGAGAGCATGCACCTCTGAAAGGTTGCAGGTGCATTGCACAGACCAAAAGGCATCCT
>NC_029776.3:35531418-35531671 GCF_000817695.3 Arachis duranensis | reverse complement strand
AGTTTGACTTCTTCAGTCAAGCCAAGCTTTCTGATAGTGGATGCAGGTATTAGGTTGATACTTGCCCCAAGATCACATAGAGCTTTCTTGGTACACGTACCCTCTAATGTTCATGGTATCATAAAGCTTCCAGGATCTTTAAGCTTCTTTGGTAAGCTCTTTAATATGACTACATTGCATTCTTCAGTGAGAAAAACTTTTTCAGTTTCTCTCCAATCCTTCTTATGACTTAAGATCTCTTTCATGAACTTAG
>NC_029776.3:35529385-35530463 GCF_000817695.3 Arachis duranensis | reverse complement strand
AGGAAGACCAGAATACTGGCAATTTTGCTGCACTATGATAATGAGTTGAGGATTTAGCTCAAAGCTGCTTGCTTTGATGGGAGGTGTACAGATGCTACTCCCATATGCAGCTGTAATGGGGTTAGCATATGACCCCAGAGTCCTTCTAGACTGTTCAATCCCACAGAGGTCCATGATGGATAAAGGGAAATGATATGGATTGCAAGTAGATAAATTTTTTTTTGAATTAACCGAAAAAAAATAAAATAAAACAAAAGGAAAATAAAATAAAAATTCGAAAATTAAAAGATAATAAGATCAAAGCAAATTGAAAACTGAATCAATTAGTTAATTAAAAAGATTTTGAGATTAGCAATTAAAAATATATGATTGAAAAATTTTATGAAAAAGATTTGATTTTTTTTTTTTGAAATGAGGAAAGAGAAAAACAACAAAATGACACCAAACTTAAAATTTTTTGAAAATCAAACACTAATTTTCGAAAATTTTAAGGAAAAAACACAAAAAGGACACCAAACTTAGAATTTTTACGGATCAAAAGGGACTAAAGACATGCAAATTCGAAAATTAAGAGAAAAAAAAACAAAAGCATGCAATTGACACCAAACTTAAAATATGAAACAAGACTCAACTAAAAGACTCTAAACCAACAAAAATAAAATAGTCCTAATCTAAGCAACAAGATAAGCCGTCAGTTGTCCAAACTCGAACAATCCCTGGCAACGGCGCCAAAAACTTCGTGCACAAAATTGCAATCACACTTTTGCAACCCCGCACAACTAACCAGCAAGTGCACTGGGTCGTCCAAGTAATACCTTACGTGAGTAAAGGTCGATCCCACGGAGATTGTCGGCTTGAAGCAAGCTATGGTTATCTTGTAAATCTTAGTCAGGATATCAATAATTATCAGGGTTGATTGTGAAAAGTAAAAGCACATGAAATAAGTACTTGTTTTGCAGTAATGGGGAACAGGTTGAGGTTTTGGAGATGCTCCATCTTCTGAATCTCTGCTTTCCTACTGTCTTCTTCTTCAAGCACGCAAGGCTCCTTCCATGGCAAGCTGTATGCAAGGGTTTCA
>NC_029776.3:35477196-35529346 GCF_000817695.3 Arachis duranensis | reverse complement strand
AGGAGTTTGAAGCTCGTCACAGTCATTCAATTATTGAATCCTACTCAGAATACCACAGACAAGGTTTAGACCTTCCGGATTCTCTTGAATGCCGCCATCAGTTCTAGCTTATACCACGAAGATTCTGGTTAAGGAATCCAAGAGATATCTACTCAATCTAAGATAGAACGGAGGTAGTTGTCAGGCACGCGTTCATAGTTGAGAATATGATGAGTGTCACGGATCATCACATTCATCCGGGTTAAGAACAAGTGATATCTTAGAACGGAAGCAAGCATAATTGAATAAGAAACAGTAGTAATTGCATTAATCCATCAAGACACAGCAGAGCTCCTCACCCCCAACCATGGGGTTTAGAGACTCGTGCCGTGGAAGGTACACAAAGAAACGTGTAAAGTGTCATGAGGTACAGATACAATGTCAAAAGATCCTATTAATAGTGAACTAGTAACCTAGGGTATACAGAAATGAGTAAATGACATAAAAGTCCACTTTTGGGTCCACTTAGTGTGTGCTTGGGCTGAGCATTGAGGCTTTCATGTGTAGAGACTTTTTCTGGAGTTAAACGCCAGCTTTCATGCCAGTTTGGGCGTTTAACTCCAAGTTTCATGCCAGTTCCAGCGTTAAACGCTGGAAATTCTGAGGCTGATTTGCCACGCCGGTTTGGGCCATCAAATCTCGGGCAAAGTATAGACTATTATACATTGCTGGAAAGCCCTGGATGTCTACTTTCCAACGCCGTTGAAAATCCACTTCGAGTGCAGGGAGGTCAAAATCCAACAGCATCTGCAGTCCTTTTCAGTCTCTGAATCAGATTTTTGCTCAGGACCCTCAATTTCTGCCAGAAAATACCTGAAATCACAGAAAAACACACAAACTCATAGTAGAGTCCAGAAAAGTGAATTTTAACTAAAAACTAATAAAAATGTACTAAAAACTAACTAGATCATACTAAAAACATACTAAAAACAATGCCAAAAAGCATATAAATTATCCGCTCATCAACCCCAAACTATAAACCCAAAACGATAAACCACAAACACAAAACCATAATCCCTTAACCATAAACCCAAAATCATACACCATAAACACTAAACCCTAAACCATAAACCCTGAACCCTAAACCCTAAACACAAAACCTTAAACCTAAAACCCTAAACCCTAAATCTTAAACCCAAAATCATAAACTCTAAACCATAAACCTTAAACCATAAACCCTAAACCCTAAACCATACAACGTAAACCCTAAACCCTAAACCCTAATCCTTAAACCGTAAACACTAAACCATAAACCCTAAACCATAAAACCCAAACCCTAAACCCTAAACCCTAAACCCTAAACCCATAAACACCAATCCCTAAACCTTAAACCCTAAACGATAAACCCTAAACCCTAAACCCATAACCATAAACCCAAAATCCAAAATCCTAAACCCTAACCCACAAACACCAAACCCTAAGCCCGATACCCTAAACAATAAATCGTAAACCCTAAACCATAAATCGTAAACCCTAAACCATAAATCGTAAACCCTAAACTATAAACTCTAAGCCCTAAAACCTAAAACCGAAACCATAAACCATAAACCCTAAACCAAATCCCAAACCATAAACCCTAAACCCTAAACCCAAAACACCAAACCGTAAACCACAAACCCAAAACCATAAATCATAAGGCAAAAACCTGAAACCCTAAACCCCAAACCATGAACCCAAAATCCTAAACCATAAAAACTAAACCCAAAACCATAAACCCTGAACCCTAAACCCTAAACCCTAAACCCTAAGCTATAAAACTTAAACACCAAACCCTAAACCCTAAACTTTAAACCTAAAACCCTGAACCCTAAATCATAAACCCAAAATTATAAACTCTAAACCATAAACCTTAAACCATAAACCTTAAACCCTAAACCATAAAACTTAAACCCCAAACCCTAAACCCTAATCCTTAAACCATAAACACTAAACACTAAACACTAAACCATAAATCCCAAACCCCAAACCCTAAACCCTAAACCATAAACCCTAAACCCTAACCCATAAACACCAAACCCTAAACCCTAAATCATAAACGATAAACCCTAAACCCTAACCCAAAACTATAAACACTAAACACAAAACCCAAAACCCTAACCCACAAACACCAAACCACTAAACCCAATACCCTAAACCTTAAAACCAAAACCATCAACCGTAAACCCTAAACCCTAAAGCATAAACCTTAACCCATTAACCATAAACCAAAAACCCTAAACCCAAAATCCTAAACCCTAAACCATAAACCATAAACCATAAACCCTAAACCCAAAACCCTAAACCACAAAAATTAAACCATAAATCATAAACCATAAACCGTAAACCCTAAACCATAAAACCTAAACCCGAAGCCGTAAACCCTAAACCCAAAATCCTAAACCCTACACCCTAAACCTTAAACCCAAACCCACAAACACCAAACCCTAAACCCTATACACTAAGTCATAGACCCTAAACCATAAACCGTAAACCCAAAACCCTAAACCTAAAATCCTAAATCCTAATCTGTAAACCATAAACAAAAAACCTTAAACACTAAACTTAAAACCCAAAACCCTAAATACGAAAGTTAAAACCATAAATCATAAACCATAAACCATAAAACCTAAACCCGAAACCGTAAAGCCTAAACCCAAAACCCTAAACCCTATACCCTAAACCATAAACCCTAAACCCATGATCCAAAACCTTAAACCCTAGACCCTAAACCATAAACCCTAAACAATAAACCCTAAACCATAAAACCTAAATCCTATACCCCAAACCACAAACCCTAAACCATGAACCATAAACTCTAAACCCAAAAAGCCCAAACCATAAACCGTAAACCTTTAACAGCACCCCATAAACACAAAACCCTAAAACACAAACCCTAAACCCTAAACCACAAACCCTAAACCATACACCCAAGGCCTAAACACTAAACCCCAACCCAAAAACACCAAACACTAAACCTTAAACCCCAATCCATATACCCTAAACCCTAAATCATAAACCATAAAACATAAACACTAAATCATAAACCCTAAACCCTAAACCCTAAACCCTAAACCTAAACCATAAGCCCTAAACCCTAAACTGTAAACATTAAACCATAAATCCAAACCCATAAACCCTAATACCAATACCCTAAACCCTAATCCATAAACCATAATCCCTAAATCCTAAACCCTAAATCCAAAACCCAAAACCTCAAACCCTAAACCCCAAATCCTAAACCCTCAACCGTAAACACTAAACCATAAACACTAAACCATAAACACTAAACCCTAAACCCTAAACACTAAACCCTAAACCATAAATCCTAAAACCTAACCCTAAACCCTAAACCCAAACCCCAAAATCCTAAATCCTAAACCATAAACCGTAAACCCAAAACCCAAAACCCTAAATCTTAAACCCTAAACCTTAAACCCTAAACCCTAAACCATAAAACCGAAACCCTAAACCCAAAACCATAAACCACAAACCATAAACCATAAACCCTAAACCCTAAACCATAAACCCTAAACCCTAAACCCGAAAACACAAACCCTAAACTCTAAACACCACCCCATAAACACAAAACCCTAAAACACAAACCGTAAATCCTAAACCCTAATCTTCGAAACCTAAATCCTAATCCATAATTCCTAAACCCTAAACCCCAACCCACAAACACCAAATCCTAAACCCCAAACCATAAAACCTAATCCCTAAGCCATAAATCATAAACCATAAACCATAAACCTTAAACCCTAAACCATAAACCTAAACCCTAAATCCTGAACCCTAAACCCTGAACCCTAAATCAAAAACCCAATACCATAAACCCTAAACCCTAAACCTAAAACCCTAAACCCTAAACCCAAAACACTAAACCCTAAACCATAAACCTTAAACCCTACACCCTAAACCATAAAACCTAAACCCTAGACCCTAAATCACAAACCCTAAACCATAAATCCACAAATCCTAAACCCTAAACCTAAAACCCAAAACCCAAAATCCTAAACTATAAACACCACCCCTACAAACACAAACCCCTAAAACACAAACCCTAAAACCTATACCACAAACCCTAAACCATAAACCCTAAGGACTAAATCCTAAACCCCAAACCATAAACCCTAAACCCTAAACCCTAAACCATAAACCAAAAACCTTAAACCATAAACCCTAAACCGTAACCCCTAAACACTAAACCCCATACCTTATACCATAATCCCTAAGGCCTAAACCCTAAACCGTAAACTACACGACATAAAACCTAAACCCAAAACCCTAATCAACAAAACCTTAACCATAAACGATAAACATTAAACCCTAAACCTTAAACCCCAAACCCTAAAACCAAAATAATAAAACTAATACCCTAAACCATAAACCTCAAACCCCAAATCGTAAACCCAAAACCATAAACCACAAACCCTAAAATTAGAATAATAAAACCTAAACCATAAACCCTAACCCTAAACCATAACGCCTAAACCCTAAACCCTAAACCACAAACCACAAACCCTAAACCACAAATCCTAAACCCTAAACCCCAACCCACAAACACCAAACCCTAAAACACAAATCCTAAAACCTAAACCTTAATACATAAACACCAAACCCTAAACCCTAAACCCTAAACCCTAAAACATAAACCCAAAACCCAAAATCCTAAACCATAAACCATAAACCCTAAATCATAAACCCAAAACCATAAACCCTAAACCCTAAACCCAAAACCAAAAATCCAAAACCCTAAACCCTAAACAAAAACCATAAACCCTAAACCCTAAACCCAAAACCCAAAAACACCAAACCAAAAACCCTAAACAATAAACCATAGACCCTAAACCATAAATCGTAAACCCTAATCCATAAAACCTAAACCATAACCCTAAACCCTAAACCCAAAACCCTAAACCCTAATCCCTAAACCATCTAAACCATAAACACAAAACCCAAAACCCAAAACCCAAAACACTAATCCCTAAACCATCACTAAACCCTAAACCCAAAACCCAAAACCCTAAACCCAAAACCCAAAACCCTACACCCTAAACCATAAACCAAAATCCCTAAAGCCTAAACCCTAAACCTTAAATAATAAACTCTAAACCCTAAACCATAAACCATAAACCATAAGCCCTAAACCCTAAACCCAAAACCATAAACCCTAAACCCTAAACCCAAAACCCTAAACCCTAAACTTTAAACTATAAACCATAAACCCTAAACCCTAAACTATAAGAATTAAATCCTAAACCCTAAACTACAAACCCTAAACCCTAAACCTTAAACCCTAAACACTAAACACTAAACCAAAACCCCAAACCCTAAACCTTAAACACCACCCTACAAACACAAAAACCCTAAAACATAAATCTTAAATCGTAAACCCTAATACACAAAATACTAAACCATAAACCCTAAGGCCTAAACCTTAAACCCCAACCCACAAACACCAAACCCTAAACCATAAACCACAAACATTAAACCCTAAACCCTAAACCATAAACCATAAACCCTAAACCCAAAACCCAAAACCCTGAATCCTAAATCATAAACCCAAAACTGTAAACCCTAAACCATAGAAAATAAACCATAAACCATAAATACTAAACCTTAATCCCTAAAACCTAAACCCTGAACCATAAACCATAAACCCAAAACCATAAACACTAAACCCTAAACACAAAACCCTAATCATTAAACCCTAATCCACACACCCTAAACCATAAACTCTAAGGCCTCAACACTAAACCCCAACCCACAAACAACAAAACTAAACCCTAAACCCCAAACCATAAATCCTAAACCATAAACTCTAAATCATAAACCATAAACCCTAAACCCTAAACCATAAAACCTAAACTCTAAACCCTAAACCCAAAACCCTAATCCATGAACCCTAAATCATAAACATAAAACTCTAAACCCTAAACCATAAACCCTAATCCTTAAACCATAAATCATAAACCCTAAACTCAAAGCGTTAAAACCTAAACCATAAACCCTAAACCCTAAAACCTAAACCATAAAACTTAAATCCTGAATCACAACCCCTAAACCATAAACCCACAAACCCAAAACTCTCAACCCTAAACACCACCCTACAAACAGAAAACACTAAAATACAAACCCTAAATCCTAAACCACAAACCCTAAACCACAAACCCTAAACCATAAACCCTAAGACCTAAACCCTAAACCATAAACCCTAAGGCCTAAACCTTAAACCATAAACCATAAACCATAAACCGTAAACCCTAAACCCTAAATCAAAACCACAAACCCTAAACCCTAAATACCACCCTACAAACACAAAAAACTAAAACATAAACACTAAACCGTAAACCCTAATCCACAAATCCTAAACCATAAACCCTAAGGCCTAAACCCTAAAACCCAACCCATAAACACCAAACCCTAAACTCTAAACCCCAAACATTAAATCCTAAACCTTAAACCATAAACTATAAATCCTAAACCCTAAACCATAAACCCTAAGCCATAGATCATAAACAATAAACCATAAACACTAAACCCTAAACCCTAAAACCTAAATTCTAAACCCTAAACCATAAATCCTAAACCCAAATCCCTAAACCCTAATCCACACACCCTAAACCAATAACCCTAAGGCCTAAACACTAAAACCCAACCTACAAAAAACAAACCCTAAACCCTAAACCCCAAACCATAAATCCTAAACCATAAACCCTAAACCCTAAACCATAAACCATAAAACATAAACCCTAAATCCTAAACCCAAAACCCTAAACCATGAACCCTAAATCATAAACAAAAAACTTTAAACCCTAAACCCTAAACCCTAAACCATAAACCATAAACACTAAACCCTAAACAATAAAACCTGTACCCTAAAAGCCTAAACCATAAACTGTAATCCTTAAACCATAAACCCTAAACCCTAAACCCAAAGACCTAAACCCTAAACCATAAACCCTAAACCCTAAAACCTATACCATAAAACCTAAATCCTAAATCACAAACCCTAAACCATAAACCCACAAACTCAAAACCCTAAACCCTAAACACCACCCTACAAACAGAAAACCCTAAAACAAAAACCATAAATCCTAAACCACAAACCATAAACGATAATCCCTATCGCCTAAACCCTAAACCCTAAACCCCAAACCCCAAACCATAAACTTTAAACCCTAAACCTTAAATCATAAACCCTAAATCGTAAACCCTAAACCTTAAACCCTAAACCAAAACTCCAAACCCTAAACCCTAAACACCACCCTACAAATACAAAACCCTAAAACATAAACCCCAAACCATAAACCCTAATCCACAAATCCTAAACTATAAACCCTATGCCCAAAACCATAAACCCTAACCTACAAACACCAAACCCTAAACCATAAATCCCAAACATGAAACCCTAAACCCTAAACCATAAACCATAAACCTTAAACCCTAAAACCTAAAACCTAAACCCTAAAACTAAACCCAAAACCCTAAACAATGAATCCAAAATCATAAACCCAAAATCGTAAACCCTAAACCATAGACCATAAACCCTAAACCATAAACACTAAACCCTAAACGCTAAAACCTAAATCCTAAACCATAAACCATAAACATTAACCCTAAACCCTAAACCACAATCCCTAAACCCTAATCCACACACACTAAACCATAAACCCTAAGGCCTAAACCCTAAACCCCAACCCATAAACAACAAATCCTAAACCCTAAAGCCTAAACAATAAATCCTAAACCTTAAACCCTAACCATAAACCCTAAACCCTAGACCATAAAGCCTAAACCCTAAATTCTAAACCAAAAACCCTAAACCGTGAACCCTAAATCATAAACCCAAAATCGCAAACCCTAAACCCTAAACCCTAAACCCTAAACCAAAACCATAAACACTAAGACGTAAACGATAAAACCTAAACGCTATAGCCTCAACACTAAACCCTAATCCTTAAACAATAAACCCTAAACCCTAAACCCAAAAGCATAAACCCTAAATTCTAAACACCAACCTACAAATAGAAAACCCTAAAACACAACCCGTAAACCTTAAACCACAAATCCTAAACCATAAACCCTAAGGCCTAAACCCTAAACCCTAAACCCCAAACCATAAACCCTAAACCCTAAACCTTAAACCATAAACCATAAACTCTAAACTGTAAACCCTAAACACAAAACCCCATACCTTACACCATAATCCCTAAAAGCTAAACCGTAAACCACACAACATAAAACATAAACCCTAAACCCTAAAACCTAAACCCTAAACCCTTAACAATAAAACCTAAACCATAAATCATAAACTCTAAACCCTAAACCCTACACCCTAAACCTTAAACCCCAAACACTAAAACCTAAATAATAAAATCTAAACCCTACACCCTAAATCCTAAACCCCAAACCCTAAACCCTAAACCCTAAACCCTAAACCATAAACCACAAACACTAAACCACAAATCCTAAACCCTAAAGCCCAACCCACAGAAACCAAACCCTAAAACACAAATCCTAAACCCAAACCATAACACATAAACACCATACCCTAAACCCTATTCCCTAAACCATAAACCCTAATCACAAAACCATAAACCCAAAACCCAAAACCCAAAACCCTAACCCACACAAACCAAACCCTATACCGTAAACCCAAAACCCAAAACCCTAAACCATAAACCATAAACCCTAAACCCTAAACCCAATACCATAAACCCTAAACCATAAATCCTAAACACTAAATCCAAAACCCAAAACCCAAAACCCTAAACCCTAAACCATAAACCATAAACCGTAAACCCTAAAAAAACCCTAAAATAAAAACCCTAAACCCTAAACCAAAAACTGTAAAGCATAAACCCCAATGCCTAAACCCTAAACCACAACCCATAAACACAAAACACTAAACCTAAAACCCCAAACTATAAACACTAAAACCAAAACCCTAAACACTAAAGCATAAACCATAAACACTAAACCATAAACCCTAAACTATAAACCTTAAACACTAAACCATAAACCCTATACCCTAAACCATAAACCTAAACCATAAACCATAAACACTAAACCATAAACCCTAATCCCTAAACCCTAAACCTAAACCATAAGCCCTAAACACTAAACCCTAAACCATATACCCAAACCCAAAAACCATAAACCCTAATCCATAAACCATAAACCCTAAATCCTAAACCCTAAACCCAAAACCCTAAACCTTAAACCCTAAACCCTAAACCTCAAACCCTAAACCCTAAAACCTAAACCCTAAACCCTAACCCACAAACACCAAACCCTAAACCTTAAACCCTAAACCCTAAATCATAAATCCTAAACCATAAATACTAAACCCTCAACCCTAAACCTAAACCCTCAACTCTAAATCCTAAACCCTAAGCCTGAAACCCAAAACCATAAACACTAAATAATAAACCCTAATCCCTAAACCCAAAATCCTAAACCATAAATCATAAACCATAAACTCTAAACCATAAACCATAAACCATAAACCATAAACCCAAAACCAAAAACCCTAAACCTTAAACCATAAACCATAAAACATAAACCATAAACCCTAAACCCTAAAACCTAAACCACAAACCATAAACCGTAAACCATTAACAATAAACCATAAATCCGAAACCATAAACCCTAAACTAGAAACACCAAACACTAAACCATAAACCCAAAACCATAAACCCTATGGCATAAACCCTAAATCCTAAACCCCAAACCATAAACCCAAAATCCTAAACCATAAACACTAAACCCTAAACTATAAACCCTGATCACTAAACCCTAAACCATAAACCCTAAGCCATAAAACCTAAACCCCAAACCCTAAACCATAAACCTTAAACATAAAAACCTAAACCTTAAACCATAAACCCAAAATCATAAACTCTAAACAACAAACCATAAACCTTAAACCCTAACCACTAAACCATAAAACCTAAACCCTAAACCCTAAACCCTAAACCCTAATCCTTAAACCGTAATCACTAAACCCTAAATCATAAACCATAAATACCAAACCCTAAACACAGAACCCTAAACCGTAAAGCCTAAACCCTAACCCATAAACATCAATCCCTAAACCCTAAATGATAAATTATAAACCCTAAACCCAAAACCATAAACCCAAAACCCAAAACCCTAAAACCTAACCCACAAACACCAAACCCTAAACCCTATATATACCATAAACCTTAAACCCTAAACCACAAACCGTAAAGCCTAAACCCTAAACCATAAACCTTAACCCATTAACCATAAACCCAAAACCTTAAACCCAAAATCCTAAACCCTAAACCATAAACCATAAACCCTAAACACTAAACCAAAAATCCAAAACCCTAAGCCTAAAACCTTAAACCATAAATCATAAACCATAAACCGTAAACCCTAAACCATAAAACCTAAACCCAAAATCGTAAACCCTAAACCAAAAACCCTAAACCATTAACCCTAAACCCAAGACCAAAAACCTTAAACCCTAAACCCTAACTCACAAATATCAAACACTAAACCATATACCCCAAGCCTTAAACCCTAAACCATAAACCGTAAACCCTAAACCCTAAACCATAAACCTTAACCCATTAACCATAAACCCAAAACCCAAAACCCAAAATCCTAAACCATAAACCAGAAAACATAAAACCTAAACCCAAAACCAAAAACCCTAAACCCAAGACCCAAAACCTTAAACCATAAACCCTAAACCATAAATCCTAAAGCCTAAACACTAAACTATAAAACCTAAACCTTATACCCTAAATCACAAACCTTAAACCATAAACCATAAACTCTAAACCCGAAAACCCCAAACCATAAACCTTAAACACCACCCCACAAAACCAAAACCCTAAACCCTAAACCAAAATCCCTAAACCATAAACCCCAAGGCATAAACCCTAAACCACAACCCACAAACACCAAACACTAAACCTAAAACTCCAAACCATAAACCCTAAACCCTAAATCCTAAACCATAAACCATAAACACTAAACTATAAACCCTAAACACTAAACCCTAAACCTAAACCATAAGCCCTATACCCTAAACCCTAAACCATAAACCCAAAATCATAAACCCCAAAACCAAAACCCTAAACCCTAATCCATATACCATAAAACCTAAATCCTAAATCCTAAACCCAAAACCCTAAACCTTAAACCCTAAACTCTAAACCCTAAACCCTAAACCTTAAACCCTAAACCCCAAATCCTAAACCCTAAACCCAAAACAACAAACACCAAACCCTAAACCCTAAACCCTAAACCATAAACCGTAAACCATAAACACTAAACCCTAAACCCTAAACCCTAAACCATAAACCCTAAACCATAAACCCTAAACCCTAAACCATAAAACCTAATTCCAAAACCCAAAACCCTAAATCTTAAACCATGAACCCTAAACCATAAACCCAAAACCCAAAACCCTAAACCCTAAACCTTAATCCCTACACCCTAAACCCTAAACCCTAAACCCCTAATCACAAACCTTAAACCCTAAACCACAAACCCTAAACCGTACACTCTAAGGCCTAAACCTTAAACCACAACCCACATGCACCAAACCCTAAACCCTAAACCTCAAATCATAAACCTAAAACCATAAACCCTAAACTATAAACCATAAACCATAAATAATAAACCATAAACCATAAACCTTAAACCCTAAACCATAAAACCTAAAACATAAACCATGAACCCTAAACCACAAACCCTAAATCCTAAATCCTAAACCATAAACCCAAACCCATAAACCCTAAACCCTAAACCATAAACCATAAATCATAAATCCTAAATCCTAATATCTAATGCCTAAACCCAAAACCCTAAACCTTTAACCCTAAACCTCAAACCCTAAACCCCAAACCCTAAACCCTAACCCTAACCCACAAAAACCAAACCTTAACCCTTAAACCCTAAACCCTAAACCATAAACCCTAAAGCATAAACACTAAACCCTAAACCATAAACCTAAACCGTAAAACCTAAATCTTAAACCCTAAACCCTAAACCCAAAACCCAATACCATAAACGCAAAATAAAAAACCCTAATCCCTAAACCCAAAACCCTACACCCTAAATCATAAACCATAAACCCTAAACCCTAAACCATCAACCATAAACCATAAACCCAAAACCGGGAACCCTAAACCTTAAACCATAAACCATAAAACATAAACCATAAACCCTAAACCCTAAAACCTAAACCACAAACTATAAACCCTAATCCATAAACCCCAAACTATAAACCCAAAACCATAAACCACAAACCCAAAACCCAAAACCTTAAACCTAAAACCCTGAACCCTAAACCATAAACCTTAAACCATAAACACTAAACGCTAAACCATAAAACCTAAACCCTAAACCTTAAACCGTAAACACTAAACTCTAGACCCTAAACCATAAACCATAAACCCTAAACCCTCAACTCTAAATCCTAAACCCTAAGCCTTAAACCCAAAACCCAAAACCATAAACCCTAAATAATAAACCCTAATCCCTAAACCCAAAACCCTAAACCGTAAATCATAAACCATAAACTCTAAACCATAAACCATAAACCCTAAACCATAAACCCAAAACCGAAAACCCTAAACCTTAAACCATAAACCATAAAACATAAACCATAAACCCTAAACCCTAAAACCTAAACCACAAACCATAAACCCTAAGCCATTAACAATAAACAATAAATCCCAAACCATAAAGCCTAAACCCTACACCACAAACACCAAACCCTAAACCACAAACCCAAAACCATAAACCCTATGGCATAAACACTAAATCCTAAACCCCAAACCATAAACCCAAAATCCTAAACCATAAACACTAAACCCTAAACTATAAACCCTGAACCCTAAACCCTAATCCTTAAACCCTAAGCCATAAAACCTAAACCCCAAACCGTAAACCATAAACCTTAAACCTAAAAACCTAAACCTTAAACCATAAACCCAAAATCATAAACTCTAAACCACAAACCTTAAACCATAAACCCTAAACACTAAATCATAAAACCTAAACCTTAAACCCTAAACCCTAATCCTTAAACCTTAAACACTAAACCCTAAATCCTAAACCATAAATCCCAAACCCCAAACACAGAACCCTAAACTGTAAAGCCTAAACCTTAACCCATAAACATCAATCCCTAAACCCTAAACGATAAACTCTAAACCCTACACCCAAAACCATAAACCCAAAACCCTAAACCCTAACCCACAAACACCAAACCCTAAACGCTATATATACCCTAAACCTTAAACCATAAACCACAAACCGTAAACCCTAAACCCTAAACCATAAACCTTAACCCATTAACCATAAACCCAAAACCTTAAACCCAAAATCCTAAACCTTAAACCATAAACCATAAACCCTAAACACTAAACCCAAAATCCAAAACCCTAAACCTAAAACCATAAACCATAAATCATAAACCATAAACCGTAAACCCTGAACCCTAAACCATAAACCTTAACCCATTAACCATAAACCCAAAACCCAAAACCCAAAATCCTAAACCATAAACCAGAAACCATAAAACCTAAACCCGAAACCATAAACCCTAAACCCTAAAACCCTATACCCTTTACCCTAAACCAAAAGCCCTAAACCCAAGACCCAAAACCTTAAACCATAAACCCTTAACCATAAATCCTAAACCCTAAACACTAAACCATAAAACCTAAACCTTATACCCTAAACCACAAACCTTAAGCCATAAACCATAAACTCTAAACCCAAAAACCCCAAACCAGAAACCTTAAACACCACCCCACAAAACTAAAACCCTAAACCCTAAATCAAAAACCCGAAACCATAAACCCCAAGGCCTTACCCTAAACCACAACCCACAAACACCAAACACTAAACCTAAAACTCCAAACCATAAACCCTAAACCCTAAATCCTAAACCATAAACCATAAACACTAAACTATAAACCCTAAACACTAAACCCTAAACCTAAACCATAAGACTTATAACCTAAACCCTAAAAAATAAACCAAAAACCATAAACCCTAAAACCAAAACCCTAAACCCTAACCCATAAAGCATAAAACCTAAATCCTAAATCCTAAACCCAAAACCCTAAACCTTAAACCCTAAACCCTAAACCCTAAACCTTAAACCCTAAACCCCATATCCTAAACCCTAAACCCTAACCAACAAACACCAAACCCTAAATCCTAAACCCTAAACCATAAACTGTAAACCATAAACACTAAACCCTAAACCCTAAACCCTAAACCCTAAACCATAAAACCTAAACCTAAAACCCAAAACCCTAAATCTTAAACCATAAACCCTAAGCCATAAACCCTAAACCGTAAATCCTAACCCCAAAACCATAAACCCTAAACCCTAAACCTTAATCCCTAAATCATAAACCCTAAACCCTAAACCCCTAACCCCAAACCCCAAACCCTAAACCACAAACCCTAAACCATACACTCTAAGGCCTAAACCCTAAACCCCAACCCACAAACACCAAACCATAAACCTTAAACCTCAAATCATAAACCTAAAACCATAAACCCTAAACTATAAACCATAAACCATAAATAATAAACCATAAACCATAAACTTTAAACCTTAAACCATAAAACCTAAACCACAAACCATGAACCCTAAACCCCAAACCCTAAATCCTAAATCCTAAACCATAAACCCAAACCCATAAACCCTAAACCCTAAACCATAAACCATAAATCATAAATCCTAAACCCTAATATCTAATGCCTAAACCCAAAACCCTAAACCTTTAACCCTAAACCCCAAACCCTAAACCCTAACCCTAACCCACAAAAACCAAACCCTAAACCTTAAACCTTAAACCCTAAAGCATAAACCCTAAAGCATAAACACTAAACCCTAAACAATAAACCTAAAACTAAAACCTAAATCTTAAACCCTAAGCCCTAAACCCAAAACCCAAAACCATAAACCCTAAATAAAAAACCCTAATCCCTAAACCCAAAACCCAAAACCCTAAATCATAAACCATAAACCCTAAACCCTAAACCATCAACCATAAATCATAAACCCAAAACCGGGAACCCTAAACCTTAAACCATAAACCATAAAACATAAACCTTAAACCCTAAAACCTAAACCCTAAACCCTAAACCCTAAACCTTAAACCATAAACACTAAACTCTAAACCCTAAACCATAAACCCCAAACCTTAAAACCTAAACCCTAAACACTAAACTATAAACCCTAAACCCTAAACCATAAACACCAATCCCTAAACCCTAAACACTAAACGATAAACCCTAAACCCTAAACCCAAAACCATAAACCCAAAACCCAAAACCCTAAACCCTAACCCACAAACACCAAACCCTAAATCCGATACCTGATGAGTGGATATTTTATACGCTTTTGGGGGTAATTTCATGTAGATTTTAGTATGTTTTAGTTAGTTTTTAGTATAATTTTATTAGTTTTTAGGCGAAATTCATATTTCTGGACTTTACTATGAGTTTATGTGTTTTTCTATAATTTCAGGTTTTTTCTGGCTGAAATTAAGGGAGCTGAGCAAAGATCTGATTTAGGCTTAAAAAGGACTGCTGATGTTGTTGGATTCCGACCTCCCTGCACTCGGAATGGATTTTTTGGAGCTAGAGGAGTCCAATTGGCGCGCTCTCAATTGGGTTGAAAGTATCAGGGCTTTCCAGCAATTGCCAGAAACAGGTTACAACCTGCCGTTTAACTTCAGAAACAGCCCAGGCACGTGAGAAGCTCAAGTCTCAGCCCCAGCACACACCATGTGGGCCCTAGAAGTGGATTTCTGCACCATCTATCTTAGTTTACTCATTTTCTGTAAACCTAGGTTACCAGCTTAGTTTTTAAACAACTTTTAGAGACTTATTTTATATCTCATGACATTTTTAGATCTGAAATTTGTACTCTTTGATGGCATGAGTCTCTAAACTCCATTGTTGGGGGTGAGCAACTCTACAGCGTATCGATGAATTAATGCAATTATTTCTATTTTCCATTCAAACACGCTTGTTCATATCTAGGATGTTCATTCATGCTTCACTATGAAGAAGGTGATGATCCGTGACACTCATCACCTTCCTCAATCCATGAACGTGTGCCTGACAATCACCTCCGTTCTACATTAGATTAAAAGAGCATCTCTTAGATTCCTTAATCAGAATCTTCGTGGTATAAGCTAGAATCCATTGGCGGCATCCTTGAGAATCCGGAAGGTCTAAACCTTGTCTGTGGTATTCCAAGTAGGATTCAAGGATTGGATGACTGTGACGAGCTTCAAACTCGCGAGTTTTGGGCGTAGTGACAGACGCAAAAGCATCAATGGATCTTATTTCGACATGATCGAGAACCGACATATGATTAGCCGTGCTGTGACAGAGCATTTGGACCATTTTCACTGAGAGGATGGGAAGTAGCCATTGAAAACGGTGATTCCCTACATATAGCTTGCCATGGAAGGAGCCTTGCATTTATGAAAGTGAGAAAGCATTATGTTGCAGGAATTCAGAGGACAAAGCATCTCCAAAACTCCAACATATTCTCCATTACTGTATAATAAGTATTTATTTCATGCCCTTTCACTTTTTACAATTAAAACTGAAAATTTTTATTGATATTATATCCTGACTAAGAATAATAAGATAACCATAGCTTGCTTCAAGCTAACAATCTCCGTGGGATTCGACCCTTACTCACGGAAAAATTATCCTTTTGGTTTAGAGTCACTAGATTTGCATCTTTTATTATCCCTTTAAAAAAAATTTCAAAAATATTATTTTTTCTTTATTAATTTTTAGTTTTTCTGTGAAGTTTAGTGTCATGTTTTAAGTTTGGTGTCAATTGCATGCTTTTCTTTGTCTTTCAATTTTCAAATTGCATGTTCTTTGTTTTTCCTTGATCTTCAAATTGTTCTTGTCAATTTTTCTTATTTGATCTTTGGTTTTTCTTGTTCTGTGTGTTTTTGTGTTTTCCTTGTGCTTTTTTCAAAAAAAAATTAGTTTTCAAAAAAATTTTTTTATTATACAATATTAAAACACGTTACATTTATAGCTCAGTTGGCTAGAGCGTTGGCTTATGTTCTTGGCAATTGGGTATCTTCCTTTTAAAACTTTTTTTTAAAAATAATTTTTCTTTGATTAAATCTTGTGCCAAACTTTAAGTTTGGTGTTTTCTTGTTAATCTTTCTTTAATTTTCGAAAATTTTATTGTGGTTTTCTAAAAATTTTAAGTTTTGTATTCTTTCTTTTGTTCTTGTTGTTCTTGTGAGTGTTCAAGGTGTTCTTGAGTCTTCTTTGTGTTTTGATCTTAAAATTTTTAAATTTGGTGTTCCTTGGTGTTATTCCACCAAAATTTTCGAAAACAAGGAGCATTAGATCTAAAAATTTTAAGTCTTGGGTCTTTTGTGTGTTTTTCTCTTTCATCATAACATTCAAAATTAAAAAAAAAATTATATATTTTTTCTAACTATTTTTTAAAGCAAGTATTTCAAATATTTTTTAAAATTTTAGATTTCATTTTTAAAATTTTAAAATTATAGCTTTTTCAAAAATACTCTAACCACTTTCTCTCTCCTTACTTTTTCAAATTTCTTCATAAAATATTTTCAAATTCTCTTTGTTTTTCCCATTGGAGTTAGCAGTTTTGAGTTGAATCCTCAGCTCATTATCATGGTGCAGCAAAATTGTCAGTATTCCGGTCTTCCACAGGAAGAACCTACAGAGTTTTTGGCACAGTTTTTACAAATTGCTGACACAGTACATGATAAAGAAGTAGATCAGGATGTCTACAGATTGTTACTATTTCCATTTGCTGTAAAAGACCAAGCCAATAGGTGGTTAAATAACCAACCCAAGGACAGCATAAAGACATGGAAACAGCTGTCAGAAAAAATCCTGAATCACTATTTCCCTCCAAAATGGATGACACAGCTAAGGCTGAGCATCCAAGGCTTCAAACAAGGAGATAATGAATCCCTTTTTGATGCCTGGGAGAGATACAGAGAGATGCTAAGAGAATGCCCCTCTGAAATGTTTTCAGAGTGGGTACAGTTAGACATCTTCTATTATGGGCTTACAGAGAAAGCTCACATCTTCTACTATGGGCTTACAGAAAGAGCTCAAATTTCTCTAGACCACTCAGCTGGTGGATCTATACACATGAGAAAGACAATAGAAGAAGCTCAAGAGCTTATTGATACAATTGCCAGAAATCAGCATCTGTACCTAAACAGTGAACGTTCCATCAACGAAGAGGCTAAAATAATAACTGCTGAACTCAGTCCTGTAGAACAAGTTACTGAATTCAATCAGCAATTGGATTTTCTAACAAAGCAGCTAGCCGAATTCAAGGAGATACTACAAGAATCAAGAATGGCTAATATGAATATGGAAGTCAAGTTGAAGCAAACAGAACAGCAGTTATCAAAACAAATAACAGAAGAATGCCAAGCAGTTCAATTAAGAAGTGGAAAAACATTAAATGAATATGGAAGTCCAGTTGAAGCAAACAGAACAATAGTTATCAAAACAAATAACAGAAGAGTGCCAAGCAGTTCAATTAAGAAGTGGAAAAATACTAAATACCTCACTTCAAGGCAGCATGAAGTCAAGAAATGAACAAAATGCTATCTAAAATCCCTTTGAGGACAGTCAGAGCCCAGAGAGGAATAATTTTGGCTCTCAAATGCCAGAAAAAGGGTGGAAAGCTAGCGTTGAACGCCCAACCCATGCTCAGTCCTGGTGTTCAATGCCAGAAACAGGCAAGGAATTGGTGTTGAACACCCAAAGGAAGCACAGTTCTGGCGTTGAGACGCCAGAAACAGATAAGGAGTTGACGTCTAACGCCACTCCAGCTTCCACCCCTTGTATTCAAACACCAGTGGGGGATCAGACATATACAAGTGCTGATAGTAACTCCTCTAAAAAGTCTTCTCAACCCACGGCTATAGGCAATAAACCTGCAGCAATTAAAGTTGAGGAATACAAAGCCAAAATGCCTTATCCTCAGAAACTCCGCCAAGTGGAACAGGATAAGCAATTTGCTCGCTTTGCAGACTATCTCAGGACTCTTGAGATAAAGATTCCGTTTGCAGAGGCACTTGAGCAAATACCCTCTTATGCTAAGTTCATGAAAGAGATCTTAAGTCATAAGAAGGATTAGAGGGAAATTGAGAAGGTTTACCTCACTGAAGAATGCAGTGCAATCATTCTGAAAAGCTTACTTGAGAAGCTTAAGGATCCGGGAAGCTTTATGATACCATGCACATTAGAAGGTACTTGTACCAAGCAAGCTATATGTGATCTTGGGGCAAGTATTAACCTAATACCTGCAGCTACTATCAAAAAGCTTGGGTTGACTGATGAAGTTAAACCAACCGGATATGTCTCCAACTTGCTGATGGCTCCATGAAATACCCATCAGGCGTAATTGAAGACATGATTGTCAAGGTTGGGCCATTTGCCTTTCCCACTGACTTTGTGGTGCTGGAAATGGAGGAGCACAAGAGTGCAACTGTCATTCTATGAAGACCTTTCCCAGCAACTGGACGAATCCTCATTGACGTCCAAAAAGGGGAAGTGACCCTGAGAATTAATGAGGACGAGTTGAAGTTGAATGTTGTCAAAGCTATGCAGCATCCAGACACCCAAAATGACTGCATGAGCATTGATATTATCAACTCTCTGGTAAAAGAGGTCAATATGGCTGAGAGTCTCGAATCAGAGCTAGAGAATATCTTTAAAGATGTTCAGCCTGATCTGGAGGAACCAGAGAGAATAATAGAACCTTTGAAAATCCCTTAGGAAGAGGAGAAACCTCCCAAACCCGAGCTCAAACCATTACCACCATCCCTGAAATATGCATTTCTGGGAGAAGGTGATACCTTTCCTGTAATCATAAGCTCTACCTTAGAGCCACAGGAAGAGGAAACACTAATTCAAGTGCTAAGGACACACAAGACAGCTCTTGGGTGGTCCATCAGTGATCTTAAGGGCATTAGCCCAGCCAGATGCATGCACAAGATCCTATTAGAGGGTGACGCTAAGCCAGTGGTTCAACCACAGAGGCGGCTGAATCCAGCCATGAAGGAGGTCACTAAATTACTAGAGGCTGGGATTATTTATCCTATTTCTGATAGCCCATGGGTAAGTCATGTCCAAGTCGTCCCCAAGAAGGGTGGCATAACAGTGGTTCATAATGAAAAAAATGAACTGGTTCCTACAAGAACAGTTACAGGGTGGCGTACGTGTATTAATTATAGAAGGATCAATACAGCTACCAGAAAATGATCATTTTCCTTTACCATTCATAGACTAGATGCCAGAAAGACTAGCAGGTCATGAATACTACTGCTTCCTGGATGGATATTCAGGTTATAATCAAATTGCAGTGGATCCCCAGGATCAAGAGAAAATAGCGTTCACCTGTCCATCCGGAGTATTTGCATACAGAAGAATGCCATTTGGTCTGTGCAATGCACCTGCAACCTTTCAAAGGTGCATGCTCTCTATTTTCTCTGATATGGTGGAAAAATTTCTGGAAGTCTTCATGGATGACTTTTCAGTGTTTGGAAACTCATTCAGCTCTTGTCTTGACCATCAAGCACTTGTTCTAAAGAGGTGCCAAGAGACTAAGCTGGTTTTAAACTGGGAAAAATGTCACTTTATGATGACTGAAGGAATTGTCCTTGGGCACAAAATTTCGAACAAGGGAATAGAGGTGGATCAAGCTAAGGTAGAGGTAATTGAAAAATTACCACCACCTGCCAATGTTAAGGCAATCAGAAGCTTTCTAGGGCACGCAGGATTCTATAGGAGGTTTATAAAAGATTTTTTCAAAAATCGCCAAACCTTTGAGTAATCAGCTAGCTGCTAACACGCCATTTATCTTTGATAAGGAGTGTCTCCAGGCGTTTGAGACTCTGAAAGCTAAGCTGGTCACAGCACCAGTCATCTCTGCACAAGACTGGACATTACCATTTGAACTGATGTGTGATGCCAGTGACCATGCCATTGGTGCAGTGTTGGGACAAAGGCATGACAAGCTTTTGCACGTCATTTACTATGCGAGTCGTGTTTTAAATGACGCACAGAAGAACTACACAACCACAGAAAAGAAGTTACTTACAGTGGTTTATGCCATTGACAAGTTCATATCTTATTTAGTTGGATCAGAAGTGATTGTGTACACTGACCATGCTGCTCTTAAATATCTACTCACAAAGCAGGATTCAAAACCTAGACTCATCAGATGGGTGTTGCTTCTGCAAGAGTTTGATATAGAAATAAGAGACAGAAAAGGGACAGAGAACCAAGTAGCAGATCACCTGTCCCTGCCTAAAGAAGAAGCACAGAAGATCCTTTGGCACTACCATGGATCACAGTATGGAGGACATTTTGGAAGTGAGCGAACAGCCACAAGGGTCCTCCAATATGGCTTCTACTGGCCTACTCTCTATAAAGACTCCCGAGTGTTTGTACTTAATTGTGACAGTTGCCAAAGTTTTGGCAATCTACCTCACAATTATGCCATGGCTCAACATGGGATCTTGGAGATTGAGATGTTTGATGTATGGGGTATTGACTTTATGGGACCTTTCCCACCATCATACTCAAACACTTATATTCTGGTGGCAGTGGATTATGTATCCAAATGGGTTGAAGCTATTGCAACACCCACTAATGATACTAAGATAGTGCTGAAATTCCTCCAGAAATACATCTTCAGCATATTTGGTATCCCTAGAGTACTAATCAGTGATGGGGGCACTCATTTCTACAATAAACAGCTTTACTCTGCTTTGGTTCGATATGGAGTTAGCCACAGGGTAGCTACTCCATATCATCCACTGATAAATGGGCAAGCTGAAGTCTCTAATAGAGAACTTAAAAGAATCCTGGAACGGACTGTGATTAACCGTAGAAGGGATTGGGCAAAAAGCTTGGATGATACTCTGTGGGCATACAGAATAGCATTCAAGACTCTTATAGGAACTTCTCCATACCAGCTTGTGTATGGAAAAGCCTGTCACTTGCTAGTGGAACTAGAACATAAGGCCTATTGGGCAACCAGATTCCTAAACCTTGATGCTAAGTTAGCTGGAGAAAAATGATTGCTCCAGTTAAATGAGCTAGAGGAGTTCAGACTCAATGCTTTCGAGAATGCAAAAATTTACAAAGAGAAAGCAAAAAGATGGCATGATAAGAAACTATCATCCAGAGTCTTTGAGCTAGGGAAAAAAGTTCTGCTGTTTAATTTTAGGCTCAGATGATTCCCCGAAAAATTGAAATCCCGGCGGAGAGGTCCATATGTGATTACAAGTGTATCACCATATGGATACGTGGAGCTTCAGGATAATGATTCTCACAAAAAGTACATTGTTAACGTATAGAGAGTTAAACATTATCTTAAAAGCAATCTTGAGCAAGAATGCTCAAAACAGAGACTTGATTAAAGCTCAGTAATAGTCCAGCTAAAGACAATAAAGAAGCGCTTGTTGGGAGGCAACCGAGCCATTTACAAAGCTTATTTATTAATTAATTGATTTTTTCAGGTTTATGTCAATTCTCTTCAAACCATAAACCTTAAACCCTAAACACCAAACCCTAAACACTAAACCCCAAACCATAAACCATAAACCATAAACCATAAACCATAAACCATAAACCATAAACCATAGACCCTAAACCATAAACCATAGACACTAAACCCCAAACCAAAAACCATAAACCATAAACTATAGACCCTAAACCATAAATTCTAAACCCTAATCCATAAAACATAAACCATAACCCTAAACCCTAAACCCAAAACCCTAAACCCTAATCCATAAACAATCAACTCTAAACCCTAAACCCTAATACCTAAACCATCAACACTAAACCCTAAACCATAAACCCTAAACCATAAACACTAAACCATAAACCCAAAACCCTAAACCCAAAATCCAAAAACCTAAACCTAAACCCCAAAACCCTACACCCTAAACCATAAACCATAATCCCTAAAGCCTAAATCCTAAACCTTAAATAATAAAATCTAAACCCTAAACCATAAACCATAAACCCTAAACCCTAAACCCTAAACCCTAAACCTTAAACTATAAACCATAAACCTTATACCCTAAACCCTAAACCTTAAACTATAAACCCTAAACCTTAAACCTTAAACCATAAACCGTAAACCATAAACCCTAAACACTAAACTATAAAAACTAAACCCTAAACCCTAAACCAAAACCCCAAATGCTAAACCCTAAACATCGTAAACCTTAATACACAAATCCAAAACCATAAACCCTAAGGCCTAAACCTTAAACCCCAACCTACAAACACCAAACCCTAAACCTAAACCATAAAACCTAAACCCTAAACCCTAAACCCATAACCCAAAACCCTGAATCCTAAATCATAAACCCAAAACCGTAAACCCTAAACAATAGAAAATAAATAATAAACCATAAACACTAAACCTTAAACCCTAAAACCTAAACCTTAAACCCTAAACCATAAACCTAAAACCATAAACTCTAAACCCTAATCCCTAAACCCTAATCCCTAAACCCTAATCCCTAACCCCTAATCCACACACCCTAAACCATAAACCCTAAGGCCTAAACACTAAACCCCAACCCACAAACAAGAAACCTAAACCCTAAACCCAAAACCATAATTCCTAAACCATAAACCCTAAACCATAAACCATAAACCAAAAACCTTAAACCCTAAACCATAAAACCTAAACCCTAAACCCTAAACCCAAAATCATAAACCATGAACCCTAAATCATAAACCCAAAACTGTAAACCCTAAACCCTAAACCCTAAACCATAAACCACAAACAGTAAACCCTAAACCATAAGACATGAACCCTAAAGCCTAAACCATAAACCCTAATCCTTAAACCATAAACCCTAAACCATAAACTCAAAACCCTAAACCCTAAATCCTAAAACCTAAACCATAAAACCTAAATCCTGAATTACAACCCCTAAACCATAAACCCACAAACCCAAAACCCTCAACCCTAAACACCACCCTACAAATAGAAACCCTAAAACACAAACCCTAAACCATAAACCACAAACCCTAAACCACAAACCCTAAACCATAAATCCTAAGGCCTAAACCCTAAACCATAAACCCTAAGGCCTAAACCTTAAACCATAAACCATAAACCCTAAATCGTAAACCCTAAACCATAAACCCTAAACCAAAACCCCAAACCTTAAACCCTAAATACCACCCTACAAACACAAAAAACTAAAACATAAACACTAAACCGTAAACCCTAATCCACAAATCCTAAACCCTAAACCCTAAACCCTAAACTCTAAACCCTAAACCATAAACCTTAAGGCCTAAACCCTAAACCCCAACCCACAAACACCAAACCCTAAACCCTAAACCCCAAACATTAAACCCTAACCCCTAAACCATAAACCATAAATCCAAAATCCTAAACCATAAAACCTAAACCCTAATCCCTAAACACAAAACCCTAAACCCTGAAACCTAAATCATAAACCTAAAACTGTAACCCCTAAACCATAGATCATAAACCATAAACAATAAACACTAAACCCTAAACCCTAAAACCTAAACCCTAAACCATAAACCATAAACCCTAAACCCTAAACCCAAATCCCTAAACCCTAATCCACACACCTTAAACCAATAACCCAAAGGCCTAAACCCTAAACCCCAATCCACAAACAACAAACCCTAAACCCCAAACCATAAATCCTAAACCCCAAACCATAAATTCTAAACCATAAACCATAACACTAAACCCTAAATCATAAACCCTAAACCCTAAACCCAAAACCCTAAACCCTGAACCCTAAATCATAAACAAAAAATTATAAACCCTAAACCCTAAACCCTAAACCATAAACCATAAACACTAAACCCTAAACCATAAAACCTAAACCCTAAAGCCTAAACCATAAACCCTAATTCTTAAACCATAAACCATAAACCATAAACCCAAAATCCTAAACCCTAAACCACAAACCCTAAACCCTAAACCATAAACCCTAAACCCTAAAACCTAAACCATAAAACCTAAATTCTAAATCACAAAGACTAAACCATAAACCCACAAACTGAAAACCCAAAACCCTAAACATCACCCTACAAACAGAAAACCCTAAAACACAAATCCTAAACCCTAAACCACAAACCATAAACCAGAAACCCTAAGGCCTAAACCCTAAACCCAAAACCCCAAACCATAAACCATAAACCCTAAACCTTAAACCATAAACCCTAAATAGTAAACCATAAACCTTAAACCCTAAACCAAAACCCCAAACCCTATACCCTAAACACCACCCTACAAATACAAAACCCTAAAACATAAACCCCAAACCGTAAACCCTAATCCACAAATCCTAAACCATAAACCCTAAGGCCTAAACCCTAAACCCCAACCTACAAACACCAAACCGTAAACCATAAACCCAAACATTAAACCATAAACCATAAACCATAAACCATAAACCTTAAACCCTAAACCATAAACCGTAAACCCAAAACCCTAAACACTGAATCCTAAATCATAAACCCAAAACTGTAAACCCTAAACCATAGACCATAAACCATAAACCATAAACACTAAACCCTAAACGCTAAACCATAAACATTAACCCTAAACACTAAACCATAATCCCTAAACCCTAATCGACACAGGCTAAACCATAAACCCTAAGTCCTAAATCCTAAACCCCAACCCACAAACAACAAATCCTAAACCGTAAAGCCCAAACAATTAATCCTAAACCTTAAACCCTAAACCATAAACCATAAACCCTAAACCATAAAACCTAAACCCTAAATCCTAAACCCAAAACCCTAAACTGTGAACCCTAAATCGTAAACCTAAAATCGTAAACCCTAAACCCTAAACCCTAAACCCTAAACCAAAAACCATAAACACTAAGACCTAAACCATAAAACCTAAACCCTAAAGCCTAAACCTTAAACCCTAATCCTTAAACCATAAACCCAAAACCCTAAATCCAAAGCCTTAAACCCTAAACCATAAACCCTAAACACTAAACCCAAAGCCCTAAACCCTAAACCCTAAACACCAACCAACAAATAGAAAACCATAAAACACAAGCCCTAAACCCTAAACCCGAAACCAGAAACCCTAAACCATAAACCCTAAGGCCTAAACCCTAAACACTAAACCCCAAACCATAATCCCTAAACCCTAAACCTTAAACCATAAACCATAAACCCTAAACCGTAAACCCTAAACACAAAACCCCATACCTAACACCGTAATCACTAAAAGCTAAATTGTAAAGCACACAACATAAAACCTAAACCCTAAACCCTAAACCCTAAACACAAAACCCTAAACCCTAAACCATAAACACAAACCCAAAACCAAAAAACCCAAACCCATAAACACCAAACCCTAAAGCCTATATATATCCTAAACCTTAAACTCTAAACCATAAACCGTAAACCTTAAACCCTAAACCATAAACCTTAACCCATTAACCATAAATCCAAAATCCTAAACCCAAAATCCTAAACCCTAAACCATAAACCATAAACCATAAACCCTAAACACTAAACCCAAAACCCAAAACCCTAAACCTGAAACCTTAAACCATAAATCATAAACCATAAATCGTAAACCATATATCATAAAACCTAAACCTGAAACCGTAAACCCTAAACCTAAAACCCTAAACCCAAGACCCAAAACTTTAAACCCTAAACCCTAACCCATAAATATCAAATTCTAAACCCTATACTCTAGGCCTTAAACCCTAAACCATAAACCATAAGCCCTAGACACTAAACCATAAATTTTAACCCATTAAACATAAACCTACAACCCTAAACCCAAAATCCTAAACCCTAAACCAGAAACCCTAAACATAAACCCAAAACCATAAACCCTAAACTAGACCCAAAACCCTATACCCTTTACCCTAAACCATAAACAATAAACCCAAAACCCAAAACCTTAAACCATAAACTCTAAATCATAAACAATAAACCCTAAACACTAAACCATAAAACCTAAACCTTATACCCTAAACCACAAACCCTAAACCATAAACCCCAAGGCTTAAACCCTAAACCACAACCCAAAAACACCAAACACTAAACCTGAAACCCCAAACCATAAACCCTAAACCCTAAATCCTAAGCCACAAACCATAAAGACTAAACCAAAAACCCTAAACCCTAAACCCTTAACCCTAAACCATAAACCATAAACCCTAAACTCTAAACCCTAAACCCTAAACCCATAAACCATAAACCCTAAACAGCAAAACCTAAACCTAAACCCTAAACCATAAACCCAAAACCTAAAACCCTAAACCCTAAACCATAAACCCTAAACCCAAAACCCAAAACCCTAAATCTTAAACTATAAACCATAAATCATAAACGCTAAACCATAAACCCTAACCACAAAATCCTAAACCCTAAACCTTGATCCCTAAACCATAAACCCTAAACCCTAAACCCTAAACCCCTAACCCCAAACCCTAAACCCTAAACCCTAAACCATACACCCTAAGGCCTAAACCCTAAACCCCAACCCATAAAAACCAAACCCTAAATCCTAAAAACCAAACCATAAACCCTAAACCCTAAACCATAAACCATAAACACTAAACCATAAACTATAAACCTTAAACCCTAAACCATAAAACCTAAACCTTAAACCATGAACCCTAATCCCTAAACCCTAAACCCTAAACACTAAACCATAAACCATAAATCCTAAATCCTAAATCCTAAACCCAAACCCAAAAACCCTAAACCTTAAACCATAAACCATAAATCCTAAATCCTAAACCCTAATACCTAATCCCTAAACCCAAAACACCTCAAACCCTAAACCCTAAAACCTAAACCCTAAACCCTAACCCATAAAAACCAAACCTTAACCATAAACCCTAAATCCTAAACCATAAACCCTAAAGCATAAACACTAAACCCTAAACCCTAAACCCTAAATCCTAAACCCTAAGCCCTAAAAACAAAACCCAAAACCATAAACCCTAAATAATAAACCCTAATCGCTAAACCCAAAACCATAAACCCTAAATCATAAAGCATAAACCCTAAATCCTAAACCATAAGCCATAAAGCATAAACCCAAAACCAGGAACCATAAACCTTAAACCATAAACCATAAAACATAAACCCTAAACCCTAAACCCTAAAACCTAAACCACAAACCATAAACCCTAAACCATAAACCCCAAACCATAAACCCAAAATGATAAACCACAAACACAAAACCATAAACTCGAAACCATAAACCCAAAGTCATACACCATAAACACTAAACCCTAAACCATAAACCCTGAACCCTAAACCCTAAACCAAAACCTTAAACCTAAAACCCTAAACCCTAAATCATAAACCCAAAATCATAAACTCTAAACCATAAACCTTAAACCATAAACCCTAAACCCTAAACCATACAACCTAAACCCTAAACCCTAAATCCTAATCGTTAAACCGTAAACACTAAACCCTAAACCCTAAACCATAAAACCCAAACCCTAAACCCTAAACCCTAAACCCTAACCCATAAACACCAATCCCTAAACCTTAAACCCTAAACGATAAACCCTAAACCCTAAACCCATAACCATAAACCCAAAATCCAAAATCCTAAACCCTAACCCACAAACACCAAACCCTAAGCCCGATACCCTAAACAATAAATCATAAACCCTAAACCATAAATCGTAAACCCTAAACCATAAATCGTAAACCCTAAACTATAAACCCTATGCCCTAAAACCTAAAACCGAAACCATAAACCATAAACCTTAAACCATAAATCCCAAACCATAAACCCTAAACCCTAAACCCAAAATACCAAACCGTAAACCACAAACCCAAAATCCTAAACCATAAAAACTAAACCCGAAACCATAAACCCTGAACCCTAAACCCTAAGCCCTAAACCCTAAGCCATAAAACTTAAACACCAAACCCTAAACCCTAAACCTTAAACCTAAAACCCTGAACCCTAAATCATAAACCCAAAATTATAAACTCTAAACCATAAACCTTAAGCCATAAACCTTAAACCCTAAACCATAAAACTTAAACCCTAAACCCTAAACCCTAATCCTTAAACCATAAACACTAAACACTAAACACTAAAGCATAAATCCCAAACCCTAAACCCTAAACCCTAAACCATAAACCCTAAACCCTAACCCATAAACACCACTCCCTAAACCCTAAACCATAAACGATAAACCCTAAACCCTAAACCCAAAAATATAAACCCTAAACCCAAAACCCAAAACCCTAACCCAGAAACACCAAACCACTAAACCCAATACCCTAAACCTTAAAACCTAAACCATAAACAGTAAACCCTAAACCCTAAACCATAAACCTTAACCCATTAACCATAAACCAAAAACCCTAAACCCAAAATCCTAAACCCTAAACCATAAACCATAAACATAAACCCTAAACCCAAAACCCTAAACCACAAAAATTAAACCATAAATCATAAACCATAAACCGTAAACCCTAAACCATAAAACCTAAACCCGAAGCCGTAAACCCTAAACCCAAAACCCTAAACCCTATACCCTAAACCTTAAACCCAAACCTACAAACACCAAACCCTAAACCCTATACCCTAAGTCACAGACCCTAAACCATAAACCGTAAACCCAAAACCCTAAACCCAAAATCCTAAATCCTAATCTGTAAACCATAAACCAAAAACCTTAAACACTAAACTCAAAACCCAAAACCCTAAATACGAAAGTTAAAACCATAAATCATAAACCATAAACCATAAAACCTAAACCATAAAACCTAAACCCGAAACCGTAAAGCCTAAACCCAAAACCCTAAACCCTATACCCTAAACCATAAACCCTAAACCCATGATCCAAAACCTTAAACCCTAGACCCTAAACCATAAACCCTAAACAATAAACCGTAAACCTTTAACAGCAGCTATAAACACAAAACCCTAAAACACAAACCATAAACCATAAACCCTAAACCACAAACCCTAAACCATACACCCCAAGGCCTAAACACTAAACCCCAACCCACAAACACCAAACACTAGACCTTAAACCCCAATCCATATACCCTAAACCCTAAACCTTAAACCATAAAACATAAACACTAAATCATAAACCCTAAACCCTAAACCCTAAACCTAAACCATAAGCCCTAAACCCTAAACTGTAAACATTAAACCATAAATCCAAACCCATAAACCCTAATACCAATACCCTAAACCCTAATCCATATACCATAATCCCTAAATCCTAAACCCTAAATCCAAAACCTAAAACATCAAACCCTAAACCCCAAATCCTAAACCCTAAACCCTAAACAGTAAAACCATAAACCCTAAACCATAAACACTAAATCCTAAACCCTAAACACGAAACCCTAAACCATAAATCCTAAAACCTAACCCTAAACCCTAAACCTAAAACCCAAAATCCTAAATCCTAAACCATAAACCGTAAACCCAAAACCCAAAACCCTAAATCTTAAACCCAAAACCATAAACCCTAAACCCTAAACCCTAAACCCTAAACCCAAAACTCTAAACCCTAGACCTTAAACCATAAACCATAAACAACAAATCCTAAAACCTAAACCATAAAACTGAAACCCTAAACCCAAAACCATAAACCACAAACCATAAACCATAAACCCTAAACCCTAAACCATAAACCCTAAACCCTACACCCGAAAAACCAAACCCTAAACTCTAAACACCACCCCATAAACACAAAACCCTAAAACACAAACTGTAAACCCTAAACCCTAATCTTCGAAACCTAAATCCTAATCCATAATTCCTAAACGCTAAACCCCAACCCACAAACACCAAATCCTAAACCCCAAACCATAAACCCTAATCCCTAAGCCATAAATCATAAACCATAAACCATAAACCTTAAACCCTAAACCATAAACCTTAACCCTAAACCCTGAACCCTGAACCCTAAATCAAAAACCCAATACCATAAACCCTAAACCATAAACCATAAACCCAAAACCCAAAACCCAAAACCCTAAACCCAAAACACTAAACACTAAACCATAAACCTTAAACCCTACACCCTAAACCATAAAACCTAAACCCTAAACCCAAAATCACAAACCCTAAACCATAAATCCACAAATCCTAAACCCTAAACCTAAAACCCAAAACCCAAAATCCTAAACTATAAACACCCGCCTACAAACACAAACCCCTAAAACACAAACCCTAAAACCTATACCACAAACCCTAAATCATAAACCCTAAGGACTAAATCCTAAACCCCAAACCATAAACCCTAAACCCTAAACCCTAAACCATAAACCAAAAACCATAAACCATAAACCCTAAACCGTAAACCCTAAACACTAAACCCCATACCTTATACCATAATCCCTAAGGCCTAAACCCTAAACCGTAAACTACACGACATAAAACCTAAACCCAAAACCCTAATCAACAAAACCTTAACCATACACCATAAACATTAAACCCTAAACCCTAAACCCCAAACCCTAAAACCAAAATAATAAAACTAATACCCTAAACCATAAACACCAAACCCCAAATCGTAAACCCAAAACCATAAACCACAAACCCTAAAATTAGAATAATAAAACCTAAACCATAAACCCTAACCCTAAACCATAACCCCTAAACCCTAAACCCTAAACCACAAACCACAAACCCTAAACCACAAATCCTAAACCCTAAACCCCAACCCACAAACACCAAACCCTAAAACACAAATCCTAAAACCTAAACCCTAATAAATAAACACCAAACCCTAAACCCTAAACCCTAAAACATAATCCCAAAACCCAAAATCCTAAATCATAAACCATAAACCCTAAATCATAAACCCAAAACCATAAACCCTAAACCCTAAACCCTAAACCCAAAACCAAAAATCCAAAACCCTAAACACCATAAACCCTAAACCCTAAACGAAATCCATAAACCCTAAACCCTAAACCCAAAACCCAAAACCCAAAACCCTAAACCATAAACCCTAAACCTAAAACCCAAAACCCAAAACCCTAAACCCTAAACCATAGACCATAAACCATAAACCTAAAACCTAAACCATAAAACCTAAACCCTAAATTGCAAACCCTAGACCCAGAACACAAATCCCTAAACACTAAACCATATACCTTAAACCCTAATCCATAGACCATAAACCCAAAACCCTAAACCATAAAACTGAACGTTAAACCCTAAACCACAAACCCTAAACCATAATCCCTAAACCCTAAACCCTAAACACCACCCCACAAACACAAACCCAAAACAATAAACCCTAAGGCCTAAACCCTAAACTCTAACCCACAAACACCAAACCTTAAACCCTAAACCCGAAACCATAAACCACAAATCATAAACCATAAACCATAGACCATAGATCCTAAACCATAAACCATAGACCATAAACACCAAACCAAAAACCCTAAACAATAAACCATAGACCCTAAACCATAAACCGTAAACCCTAATCCATAAATCCTAAACCATAACCCTAAATCCTAAACCCAAAACCCTAAACCCTAATCCCTAAACCATCAATACTAAACCCTAAACCATAAACCCAAAACCCAAAACCCCAAATCCAAAACACAAAACCCAAAACACTAATCCCTAAACCGTCACAAAACCCTAAACCCAAAACCCAAAACCCTAAACCCAAAACCAAAAACCCTACACCCTAAACCATAAACCAAAATCCCTAAAGCCTAAACCCTAAACCTTAAACAATAAACTCTAAATCCTAAACCATAAACCATAAACCATAAACCCTAAACCCTAAACCCAAAACCCTAAACCCTAAACCCAAAACCCTAAACTTTAAACCATAAACCATAAACCCTAAACCCTAAACTATAAGAATTAAATCCTAAACACTAAACTACAAACCCTAAACCCTAAACCTTAAACCCTAAACACTAAACACTTAACCAAAACCCCAAACCCTAAACCTTAAACACCACCCTACAAACACAAAAACCCTAAAACATAAATCTTAAATCGTAAACCCTAATACACAAATCCTAAACCATAAACACTAAGGCCTAAACCTTAAACCCCAACCCACAAACACCAAACCCTAAACCATAAACCACAAACATTAAACCCTAAACCCTAAATCATAAACCATAAACCCTAAACCTAAACCCTAAACCCAAAACCCAAAACCCTGAATCCTAAATCATAAACCCAAAATCGTAAACCCTAAACCATAGAAAATGAACCATAAACCATAAATACTAAACCTTAATCCCTAAAACCTAAACCCTAAACCATAAACCATAAACCCAAAACCATAAACACTAAACCCTAAACCCAAAACCCTAATCATTAAACCCTAATCCACAAACCCTAAACAATAACCTCTAAGGCCTCAACACTAAACCCCAACCCACAAACAACAAACCTAAACCCTAAACCCTAAACTATAAATCCTAAACCATAAACTCTAAATCATAAACCATAAACCCTAAACCTTAAACCATAAAACCTAAACTCTAAACCCTAAACCCAAAACCCTAATCCATGAACCCTAAATCATAAACCCAAAACCCTAAACCCTAAACCCTAAACCCTAATCCTTAAACCATAAACCATAAACCCTAAACTCAAAGCGTTAAACCCTAAACGATAAACCCTAAACCCTAAAACCTAAACCATAAAACTTAAATCCTGAATCACAACCTCTAAACCATAAACCCACAAACCCAAAACTCTCAACCCTAAACACCACCCTACAAATAGAAAACATTAAAACACAAACCCTAAATCCTAAACCACAAACCCTAAACCACAAATCCTAAACTATAAACCCTAAGGCCTAAACCCTAAACCATAAACCCTAAGGCCTAAACCTTAAACCATAAACCATAAACCATATACTATAAGCCCTAAACCCTAAATCAAAACCACAAATCCTAAACCCTAAATACCACCCTACAAACACAAAAAACTAAAACATAAACTCTAAACCGTAAACCCTAATCCACAAATCCTAAACCATAAATCCTAAGGCCTAAATCCTAAAACCCAACCCATAAACACCAAACCCTAAACTCTAAACCCCAAACATTAAATCCTAAACCTTAAACCATGAACTATAAACCCTAAACCCAAAACCATAAAACCTAAACACTAAACCCAAAACCTAAACCCCAAAACCCTGAATCTTAAATCATAAACCCAAAACCATAAACCCTAAGCCATAGATCATAAACAATAAACCATAAACACTAAACCCTAAAACCTAAAACCTAAATTCAAAACCCTAAACCATAAATCCTAAACCCAAATCCCTAAATCCTAATCCACACACCCTAAACCAATAACCCTAAGGCCTAAACACTAAAACCCAACCTCCAAACAACAAACCCTAAACCCCAAACCATAAATCCTAAACCATAAACCATAAACCCTAACGCCTAAACCATAAAACATAAACCCTAAATCCTAAACCCAAAACCCTAAACCATGAACCCTAAATCATAAACAAAAAACTTTAAACCGTAAACCCCAAACCCTAAACCATAAACCATAAACACTAAACCCTAAACAATAAAACCTGAACCCTAAAGCCTAAACCATAAACCGTAATCCTTAAACCATAAACCCTAAACCCTAAACCCAAAGCCCTAAACCCTAAACCATAAACCCTAAACCCTAAAACCTATACCCTAAAACCTAAATCCTAAATCACAAATCCTAAACCATAAACCCACAAACTCAAAACCCTAAACCCTAAACACCACCCTACAAACAGAAAACACTAACACTAACCATAAACCATAAACAATAAACCCTAACGCCTAAACCCTAAAACTTAAACCCCAAACCCCAAACCCCAAACCATAAACTTTAAACCCCAAACCTTAAACCATAAACCCTAAATCGTAAACCCTAAACCTTAAACCCTAAACCAAAACTCCAAACCCTAAACACTAAACACCACCCTACAAATACAAAACCCTAAAACATAAACCCCAAACCATAAACCCTAATCCACAAATCCTAAACCATAAACCCTATGGCCTAAACCATAAACCCCAACCTAAAAACACCAAATCCTAAACCATAAACCCCAAACATGAAACCCTAAACCCTAAACCATAAACCATAAACCTTAAACCCTAAATGCTAAAACCTAAACCCTAACCCTAAACCCAAAACCCTAAACAATGAATCCAAAATCATAAACCCAAAACCGTAAACCCTAAACCATACACCATAAACCATAAACCATAAACACTAAACCCTAAACGCTAAAACCTAAATCCTAAACCATAAACCATAAACATTAACCCTAAACCCTAAACCATAATCCCTAAACCCTAATCCACACACACTAAACCATAAACCCTAAGGCCTAAACCTTAAACCCCAACCCATAAACAACAAATCCTAAACCCTAAACCCTAAACCCTAAACCCTAAACAATAAATCCTAAACCTTAAACCCTAACCATAAACCCTAAACCCTAGACCATAAAGCCTAAACCCTAAATTCTAAACCAAAAACCCTAAACCGTGAACCCTAAATCATAAACCCAAAATCGTAAACCATAAACCCTAAACCCTAAACCCTAAACCAAAAACCATAAACACTAAGACCTAAACGATAAAACCTAAACACTATAGCCTCAACCCTAAACCCTAATCCTTAAACAATAAACCCTAAACCCTAAACCCAAAGCCTTAAACCCAAAACCATAAACCCTAAATGCTAAACACCAACCTACAAATAGAAAACCCTAAAACACAAACCATAAACCTTAAACCACAAACCCTAAACCATAAACCCTAAGGCCTAAACCCTAAACCCTAAATCCCAAACCATAAATCTTAAACCCTAAACCTTAAACCATAAACCATAAACTCTAAACTGTAAACCCTAAACACAAAACCCCATACCTTACACCATAATCCCTAAAAGCTAAACCGTAAACCACACAACATAAAACATAAACCCTAAACCCTAAACCCTAAACAATAAAACCTAAACCATAAATCATAAACTCTAAACCCTAAACCCTACACCCTAAACCTTAAACCCCAAACCCTAAAACCTAAATAATAAAATCTAAACCCTACACCCTAAATCCTAAACCCCAAACCCTAAACCCTAAACCCTAAACCCTAAACCACAAACCCTAAACCACAAATACTAAACCCTAAAGCCCAACCCACAAAAACCAAACCCTAAAACACAAATCCTAAACCCAAACCATAACACATAAACAGCAAACCCTAAACCCTAATCCCTAAACCATAAACCCTAAACACAAAACCATAAACCCAAAACCCAAAACCCAAAACCCTAACCCACACACACCAAACCCTATACCGTAAACCCAAAACCCTAAACCCTAAACCATAAATCTTAAACCCTAAATCCAAAACCCTAAACCCTAAACCCTAAACCCTAAACCATAAACCGTAAACCCTAAAAAAACCCTAAAATAAAAACCCTAAACCCTAAACCAAAAACGTAAAGCATAAACCCCAATGCCTAAACCCTAAACCACAACCCACAAACACCAAACACTAAACCTAAAACCCCAAACTATAAACACTAAAACCAAAACCCTAAACACTAAAGCATAAACCATAAACACTAAACCATAAACCCTAAACCATAAACCATAAACACTAAACCATAGACCCTAAACCCTAAACCATAAACCTAAACCATAAACCATAAACACTAAACCATAAACCCAAAACCCTAAACCGTAAACCTAAACCATAAGCCCTAAAGACTAAACCCTAAACCATATACCCAAACCCAAAAACCCTAAACCCTAATCCATAAACCATAAACCCTAAATCCTAAACCCTAAACCCAAAACCCTAAACCTTAAACCATAAACCCTAAACCCTAAACCTCAAACCCTAAACCCTAAAACCTAAACCTTAAACCCTAACCCACAAACACCAAACCCTAAACCTTAAACCCTAAACCCTAAATCATAAACCCTAAACCATAAATACTAAACCCTTAATCGTAAACCTAAACCCTCAACTCTAAATCCTAAACCCTAAGCCTGAAACCCAAAAACCAAAACCATAAACCCTAAATAATAAACCCTAATCCCTAAACCCAAAATCCTAAACCCTAAATCATAAACCACAAACTCTAAACCATAAACCATAAACCATAAACCATAAACCCAAAACCGAAAACCCTAAACCTTAAACCATAAACCATAAAACATAAACCATAAACCCTAAACCTTAAACCTTAAACCATAAACCATAAAACATAAACCATAAACCCTAAACCCTAAAACCTAAACCACAAACCATAAACCCTAAACCATTAACAATAAACCATAAATCCCAAACCATAAACCCTAAACCCTAAACCAAAGACACCAAACCCTAAACCAAAAACCCAAAACCATAAACCCTATGGCATAAACCCTAAATCCTAAACCCCTAACCATAAACCCAAAATCCTAAACCATAAACACTAAACCCTAAACTATAAACGCTGAACCCTAAACCCTAAACCCTAAACCCTAAGCCATAAAACCTAAACCCCAAACCCTAAACCATAAACCTTAAACCTAAAAACCTAAACCTTAAACCATAAACCCAAAATCGTAAACTCTAAATCACAAAGCTTAAACCATAAACCCTAACCACTAAACCATAAAACCTAAACCCTAAACCCTAAACCCTAATCCTTAAACCGTAAACACTAAACCCTAAATCCTAAACCATAAATCCCAAACCCCAAACACAGAACCCTAAACCGTAAAGCCTAAACCCTAATCCATAAACATCAATCCCTAAACCCCACACGATAAACTCTAAACCCTAAACCCAAAACCCTAAACCCTAACCCACAAACACCAAACCCTAAACCCTATATATACCCTAAAACTTAAACCCTAAACCACAATCCGTAACCCCTAAACCCTAAACCATAAACCTTAACCCATTAATCATAAACCCAAAACCTTAAACCCAAAATACTAAACCCTAAACCATAAACCATAAACCCTAAACACTAAACCCAAAATCCAAAACCCTAAACCTAAAACCTTAAACCATAAATCATAAACCATAAACCGTAAACCCTAAACCATAAAACCTAAACCCAAAATCATAAACCCTAAACCTAAAACCCTAAACCATTAACCCTAAACCCAAGACCCAAAACCTTAAACCCTAAACCCTAACTCACAAATATCAAACCCTAAACCATATACCCCAAGCCTTAAACCCTAAACCATAATTCGTAAACCATAAACCATAAATCGTAAACCCTAAAACACAAACCATAAACCTTAAACCACAAACCCTAAACCATAAACCCTAAGGCCTAAACCCTAAACCCTAAACCCCAAACCATAAATCCTAAACCCTAAACCTTAAACCATAAACCATAAACTCTAAACTGTAAACCCTAAACACAAAACCCCATACCTTACACCATAATCCCTAAAAGGTAAACCGTAAACCACACAACATAAAACATAAACCCTAAACCCTAAACCCTAAACAATAAAACCTAAACCATAAATCATAAACTCTAAACCCTAAACCATACACCCTAAACCTTAAACCCCAAACCCTAAAACCTAAATAATAAAATCTAAACCCTACACCCTAAATCCTAAACCCCAAACCCTAAACCCTAAACCCTAAACCCTAAACCACAAACCCTAAACCATAAATACTAAACCCTAAAGCCCAACCCACAAAAACCAAACCCTAAAACACTAATCCTAAACCCAAACCATAACACATAAACAGCAAACCCTAAACCCTAATCCCTAAACCATAAACCCTAAACAAAAAACCATAAACCCAAAACCCAAAACCCAAAACCCTAACCCACACACACCAAACCCTATACCGTAAACCCAAAACCCTAAACCCTAATCCATAAATCCTAAACACTAAATCCAAAACCCTAAACCCTAAACCCTAAACCATAAACCATAAACCGTAAACCCTAAAAAAACCCTAAAATAAAAACCCTAAACCCTAAACCAAAAACGTAAAGCATAAACCCCAATGCCTAAACCCTAAACCACAACCCACAAACACCAAACACTAAACCTAAAACCCCAAACTATAAACACTAAAACCAAAACCCTAAACACTAAAGCATAAACCATAAACACTAAACCATAAACCCTAAACCATAAACCATAAACCATAAACACTAAATCATAGACCCTAAACCCTAAACCATAAACCTAAACCATAAACCATAAACACTAAACCATAAACCCTAAACCCTAAACCCTAAACCTAAACCATAACCCCTAAACACTAAACCCTAAACCATATACCCAAACCCAAAAACCCTAAACCCTAATCCATAAACCATAAACCCTAAATCCTAAACCCTAAACCCAAAACCCTAAACCTTAAACCCTAAACCCTAAACCCTAAACCTCAAACCCTAAACCCTAAAACCTAAACCCTAAACCTTAACCCACAAACACCAAACCCTAAACCTTAAACCCTAAACCCTAAATCATAAACCCTAAACCATAAATACTAAACCCTTAATCGTAAACCTAAACCCTCAACTCTAAATCCTAAACCCTAAGCCTGAAACCCAAAAACCAAAACCATAAACCCTAAATAAAAAACCCTAATCCCTAAACCCAAAATCCTAAACCCTAAATCATAAACCACAAACTCTAAACCATAAACCATAAACCATAAACCATAAACCCAAAACCGAAAACCCTAAACCTTAAACCATAAACCATAAAACATAAACCATAAACCCTAAACCTTAAACCTTAAACCATAAACCATAAACCATAAAACATAAACCATAAACCCTAAACCCTAAAACCTAAACCCCAAACCCAGAAACACCAAACCCTAAACCCTATATATACCCTAAACCGTAAACCCTAAACCACAAACCGTATCCCCTAAACCCTAAACCATAAACCTTAACCCATTAATCATAAACCCAAAACCTTAAACCCAAAATACTAAACCCTAAACCATAAACCATAAACACTAAACCATAAACCCTAAACCCTAAACCCTAAACCTTAAACCCTAACTCACAAATATCAAACCCTAAACCATATACCCCAAGCCTTAAACCCTAAACCATAAATCGTAAACACTAAACCCTAAACCATAAACCTTAACACATTAACCATACACCCAACACCCAAAACCCAAAATCCTAAACCATAAACCAGAAACCATAAAACCTAAACCCGAAACCATAAACCCTAAACCCTAAAACCCAATACCCTTTACCCTAAACCCTAAACCCTAAACCCTAAACCCTAAACCATAAAACCTAAACCCGAAACCATAAACCCTAAACTCTAAAACCCTATACCCTTTACCCTAAACCAAAAACCCTAAATCCAGGACCCAAAACCTTAAACCATAAACCCTAAACCATAAATCCTAAAGCCTAAACACTAAACTATAAAACCTAAACCTTATACCCTAAACCACAAACCTTAAACCATAAACCATAAACTCTAAACACAAAAATCCCAAACCATAAACCTTAAACACCACTCCACAAAACCAAAACCCTAAACCCTAAACCATAAACCCCAAGGCCTAAACCCTAAACCACAAACCACAAACACCAAACACTAAACCTAAAACTCTAAACCATAAACACTAAACCCTAAATCCTAAACCTTAAACCATAAACACTAAACTATAAACCCTAAACACTAAACCCTAAACCTAAACCATAAGCCCTATACCCTAAACCCTAAACCATAAACCCAAAACCATAAACCCCAAAACCAAAACCCTAAACCGTAATCCATATACCATAAAACCTAAATCCTAAATCCTAAACCCAAAACCCTAAACCTTAAACCCTAAACCCAAAACCCAAAACCCTAAACCTTAAACCCTAAACCCCAAATCCTAAACCCTAAACCCTAACCAACAAACACCAAACCCTAAACCCTAAACCCTAAACCATAAACCGTAAACCATAAACACTAAACCCTAAACCCTAAACCATAAACCCTAAACCCTAAACCCAAAACCCTAAATCTTAAACCATAAACCCTAAATCGTAAATCCTAACCCCAAAACACTAAACCCTAAACCCTAAACCTTAATCCCTAAACCCTAAACCCTAAACTCTAAACCCCTAACCCCAAACCCTAAACCCTAAACCACAAACCCTAAACCATACACTCTAAGGCCTAAACCCTAAACCCCAACCCACAAGCACCAAACCCTAAACCCTAAACCTCAAATCATAAACCTAAAACAATAAACCCTAAACTATAAACCATAAACCATAAATAATAAACCATAAACCATAAACCTTAAATCCTAAACCATAAAACCTAAACCAAAAACCATGAAACCTAAACCACAAACCCTAAATCCTAAATCCTAAACCATAAACCCAAACCCATAAACCCTAAACCATAAACCATAAACCATAAATCATAAATCCTAAACCCTAATATCTAATGCCTAAACCCAAAACCCTAAACCTTTAACCCTAAACCTAAAACCCAAAACCCAAAATCCTAAACTATAAACACCACCCCTACAAACACAAACCCCTAAAACACAAACCCTAAAACCTATACCACAAACCCTAAACCATAAACCCTAAGGACTAAATCCTAAACCCCAAACCATAAACCCTAAACCCTAAACCTTAAACCACAAACCAAAAACCTTAAACCATAAACCCTAAACTATAAACCCTAAACACTAAACCCCACACCTTATACCATAATCCCTAAGGCCTAAACCCCTAAATCGTAAACTACACGACATAAAACCTAAACCCAAAACCCTAATCAACAAAACCTTAACCATAAACCATAAACATTAAACCCTAAACCTTAAACCCCAAACCCTAAAACCAAAATAATAAAACTAATACCCTAAACTATAAACCCGAAACCCCAAATCGTAAACCCAAAACCATAAACCACAAACCCTAAAATTAGAATAATAAAACCTAAACCGTAAACCCTAACCCTAAACCATAACCCCTAAACCCTAAACCCTAAACCACAAACCACAAACCCTAAACCACAAATCCTAAACCCTAAATCCCAACCCACAAACACCAAACCCTAAAACACAAATACTAAAACCTAAACCCTAATACATAAACACCAAACCCTAAACCCTAAACCCTAAACCCAAAAACATAAACCCAAAACCCAAAATCCTAAACCATAAACCATAAACCCTAAATCATAAACCCAAAACCATAAACCCTAAACCCTAAACCCTAAACCCAAAACCAAAAAACCAAAACGCTAAACCATAAACCCTAACCCCTAAACGAAAACCATAAACCATAAACCCTAAACCCAAAACCCAAAACCCAAAACCCTAAACCATAAACCCTAAACCTAAAACCCAAAACCCTAAACCCTAAACCATAAACCATAAACAATAAACCTAAAACCTAAACCATACAACCTAAACCCTAAACTGCAAACCCTTGACCTAGAACACAAATCCCTAAACACTAAACCATAAACCTTAAACCCTAATCCATAGACCATAAACCCTAAACTCTAAACCATAAAACTAAACCTTAAACCCTAAATCACAAACCCTAAACCATAATCCCTAAACCCTAAACCCTAAACACCGCCCTACAAACACAAAACTCTAAAACACAAACCCAAAACAATAAACCCTAAGGCCTAAACCCTAAACTCTAACCCACAAACCCCAAACCCTAAACCCTAAACCCCAAACCATAAACCATAAACCACAAACCATCAACCATAAACCATAGACCATAGATCCTAAACCATAAACCATAGACCCTAAACACCAAACCAAAAACCCTAAACAATAAACCATAGACCCTAAACCATAAACCGTAAACCCTAATCCATAAAACCTAAACCATAACCCTAAACCATAACCCTAAACCATAAACCCTAAACCCTAAACCCAAAACCCTAAACCCTAATCCCTAAACCAACAATACTAAACCCGAAACCATAAACCCAAAACCCAAAACCCCAAATCCAAAACCCAAAACCCAAAACACTAATCCCTAAACCATCACTAAACCCTAAACCCAAAACCCAAAACCCTAAACCCAAAACCCAAAACCCTACACCCTAAACCATAAACCAAAATCCCTAAAGCCTAAACCCTAAACCTTAAACAATAAACTCTAAACCCTAAACCATAAACCATAAACCATAAAACCTAAACCCTAAACCATAAACCCTAAACCCTAAACCCAAAACCCTAAACCCTAAACTTTAAATCATAAACCATAAACCCTAAACCCTAAACTATAAGAATTAAATCCTAAACCCTAAACTACAAACCCTAAACCCTAAACCTTAAACCCTAAACACTAAACACTAAACCAAAACCCCAAACCCTAAACCTTAAACACCACCCTACAAACACAAAAACCCTAAAACATAAATCTTAAATTGTAAACCCTAATACACAAATCCTAAACCATAAACCCTAAGGCCTAAACCTTAAACCCCAACCCACAAACACCAAACCCTAAACCATAAACCACAAACATTAAACCCTAAACCCTAAACCATAAACCAAAAATCCTAAACCTAAACCGTAAAACCTAAACACTAAACCCAAAACCCAAAACCCTGAATCCTAAATCATAAACCCAAAACCGTAAACCCTAAACCATAGAAAATAAAACATAAACCATAAATACTAAACCCTAATCCGTAAAACCTAAACCCTAAACCATAAACCATAAACCCAAAACCATAAACACTAAACCCTAAACCCAAAACCCTAATCATTAAACCCTAATCCACACACCCTAAACCATAAACTCTAAGGCCTCAACACTAAACCCCAACCCACAAACAACAAACCTAAACCCTAAACCCCAAACCATAAATCCTAAACCATAAACTCTAAATCATAACCCATAAACCCTAAACCCTAAACCATAAAACCTAAACTCTAAACCCTAAACCCAAAACCCTAATCTATGAACCCTAAATCATAAACCCAAAACCCTAAACCCTAAACCATAAACCCTAATCCTTAAACCATAAATCATAAACCCTAAACTCAAAGAGTTAAAACCTAAACCATAAACCCTAAACCCTAAAACCTAAACCATAAAACTTAAATCCTGAATCACAACCCCTAAACCATAAACCCACAAACCCAAAACTCTCAACCCTAAACACCACCCTACAAACAGAAAACACTAAAACACAAACCCTAAATCCTAAACCACAAACCCGAAACCACAAACCCTAAACCATAAACCCTAAGGCCTAAACCCTAAACCATAAACCCTAAGGCCTAAACCTTAAACCATAAACCATAAACCATAAACCGTAAAGCCTAAACCCTAAATCAAAACCACAAACCCTAAACCCTAAATACCACCCTACAAACACAAATAACTAAAACATAAACACTAAACCGTAAACCCTAATCCACAAATCCTAAACCATAAACCCTAAGGCCTAAACCCTAAAACCCATCCCATAAACACCAAACCCTAAACTTTAAACCATAAACATTAAATTCTAAACCTTAAACCATAAACTATAGACCCTAAACACTAAACCATAAAACCTAAACACTAAACCCAAAACCCAAAACCCTAAACCCTGAATCCTAAATCATAAACCCAAAACCATAAACCCTAAGACATAGATCATAAACAATAAACCATAAACACTAAACCATAAACCCTAAAACCTAAATTCTAAACCCTAAACCATAAATCCTAAACCCTAATCCACACACCATAAACCAATAACCCTAAGGCCTAAACACTAAAGCCCAACCTACAAAAAACAAACCCTAAACCCTAAACCCCAAAACATAAATCCTAAACCATAAACCATAAACTATAAACCCTAAACCATAAAACATAAACCCTAAATCCTAAACCCAAAACCCTAAACCATGAACCCTAAATCATAAACAAAAAACTTTAAACCCTAAACCCTAAACCATAAACCATAAACCATAAACACTAAACCCTAAACAATAAAACCTGAACCCTAAAAGCCTAAACCATAAACTGTAATCCTTAAACCATAAACCATAAACCCTAAACCCTAAACCATAAACCCTAAACCCTAAAACCTATACCATAAAACCTAAATCGTAAATCACAAACCCTAAACCATAAACCCACAAACTCAAAACCCTAAACCCTAAACACCACCCTACAAACAGAAAACCCTAAAACAAAAACCATAAACCCTAACCCACAAACCATAAACGATAAACCCTAACACCTAAACCCTAAACCCTAAACCCCAAACCCCAAACCATAAACTTTAAACCCTAAACCTTAAACCATAAACCCTAAATCGTAAACCCTAAACCTTAAACCCTAAACCAAAACTCCAAACCCTAAACCCTAAACCTCATATCATAAACCTAAAACCATAAACCCTAAACTATAACCCATAAACCATAAATAATAAACCATAAACCATAAACCTTAAACCCTAAACCATAAAACCTAAACCATAAACCATGAACCCTAAACCACAAACCCTAAATCCTAAATCCTAAACCATAAACCCAAACCCATAAACCCTAAACCCTAAACCATAAACCATAAATCATAAATCCTAAACCCTAATATCTAATGCCTAAACCCAAAACCCTAAACCTCAAACCCTAAACCCCAAACCCTAAACCCTAACCCTAACCCACAAAAACCAAACCCTAAACCTTAAACCCTAAACCATAAACCATAAACCCTAAAGCATAAACACTAAACCCTAAACCATAAACCTAAACCCTAAAACCTAAATCTTAAACCCTAAGCCCTAAACCCAAAACCCAAAACCATAAACGCTAAATAAAAAACCCTAATCCCTAAACACAAAACCCTAAACCCTAAATCATAAACCATAAACCCTAAACCCTAAACCATCAACCATAAACCATAAACCCAAAACTGGGAACCCTAAACCTTAAACCATAAACCATAAAACATAAACCCTAAACCCTAAACCCTAAAACCTAAACCACAAACTATAAACCCTAATCCATAAACCCCAAACTATAAACCCAAAACCATAAACCACAAACCCAAAACTATAAACCCCAAACCATAAACCCAAAATCCTAAACCATAAACACTAAACCCTAAACCATAAACCCTGGACCCTAAACCCTAAACCCTAAACCCTAAGACATAAAACCTACACCCCAAACCCTAAACCCAAAACCTTAAACCTAAAACCCTGAACCCTAAACCATAAACCTTAAACCATAAACCCTAAACGCTAAACCATAAAACCTAAACCCTAAACCCTAAACCCTAAACCCTAAACCTTAAACCGTAAACACTAAACTCTAAACCCTAAACCATAAACCATAAACCCTAAACCCTCAACTCTAAATCCTAAACCCTAAGCCTTAAACCCAAAACCCAAAACCAAAAACCCTAAATAAAAAACCCGAATCCCTAAACCCAAAACCCTAAACCCTAAATCATAAACCATAAACTCTAAACCATAAACCATAAATCCTAAACCATAAACACAAAACCGAAAACCCTAAACCTTAAACCATAAACCATAAAACATAAACCATAAACCATAAACCCTAAACCCTAAAACCTAAACCACAAACCATAAACCCTAAACCATTAACAATAAACCATAAATCCCAAACCATAAACCCTAAACCCTAACCAAAAACACCAAACCCTAAACCACAAACCCAAAACCATAAACCCTATGGCATAAACCCTAAATCCTAAACCCCAAACCATAAACCCAAAATCCTAAACCATAAACACTAAACCCTAAACTATAAACCCTGAACCCTAAACCCTAAACCTTAAACCCTAAGCCATAAAAGCTAAACCCCAAACCGTAAACCATAAACCTTAAAGCTAAAAACCTAAACCTTAAAACCATAAACCCGAAGTCATAAATTCTAAACCAGAAACCTTAAACCATAAACCCTAAACACTAAACCATAAAACCTAAACCCTAAACCCTAAACCCTAATCCTTAAACCGTAAACACTAAACCCTAAATCCTAAACCATAAATCATAAACCCCAAACACAGAACCCTAAACCGTAAAGCCTAAACCTTAACCCATAAACATTAATCCCTAAACCCTAAACGATAAACTCTAAACCCTAAACCCAAAACCATAAACCCAAAACCCTAAACCCTAACTCACAAACACCAAACCCTAAACCCTATATACCCTAAACCTTAAACCATAAACCACAAACCGTAAACCCTAAACCCTAAACCATAAACCTTAACCCATTAACCATAAACCCAAAACCTTAAACCCAAAATCCTAAACCCTAAACCATAAACCATAAACCCTAAACACTAAACCCAAAATCCAAAACCCTAAACCTAAAACCTTAAACCATAAATCATAAACCATAAATCGTAAACCCTAAACCATAAAACCTAAACCCAAAATCGTAAACCCTAAACCTAAAATCCTAAACCATTAACCCTAAACCCAAGACCCAAAACCTTAAACCCTAAACCCTAACTCACAAATATCAAACCCTAAACCATATACCCCAAGCCTTAAACCCTAAACCATAAACCGTAAACCCTAAACCCTAAACCATAAACCTTAACCCATTAACCATAAACCCAAAACCCAAAACCCAAAATCCTAAACCATAAACCAGAAACCATAAAACCTAAACCCGAAACCATAAACCCTAAACCCTAAAGCCCTATACCCTTTACCTGAAACCAAAATCCCTAAACCCAAGACCCAAAACCTTAAACCATAAACCCTAAACCATAAATTTTAAACCCTAAACACTAAACCATAAAACCTAAACCTTATACCCTAAACCACAAACCTTAAGCCATAAACCATAAACTCTAAACCTGAAAACCCCAAACCATAAACCTTAAACACCACCCCACAAAACCAAAACCCTAAACCCTAAACCAAAAACCCTAAACCATAAATCCCAAGGCCTAAACCCTAAACCACAACCCACAAACACCAAACGCTAAACCTAAAACTCCAAACCATAAACCCTAAACCCTAAATCCTAAACCATAAACCATAAACACTAAACTATAAACCCTAAACACTAAACCCTAAACATAAACCATAAGACCTATACCCTAAACCCAAAACCATAAATCCTAAAACCAAAACCCTAAACCCTAACCCATAAACCATAAAACCTAAATCTTAAATCCTAAACCCAAAACCCTAAACCTTAAACCCTAAACCCTAAACCCTAAACCTTAAACCCTAAACCCCAAATCCTAAACCCTAAACCGTAACCAACAAACACCAAACCCTAAATCCTAAACCCTAAACCATAAACCGTTAACCATAAACACTAAACCCTAAACCCTAAACCCTAAACCATAAAACCTAAACCTAAAACCCAAAACCCTAAATCTTAAACCATAAACCCTAAACCATAAACCCTAAACCGTAAATCCTAACCCCAAAACCCAAACCCCTAAACCCTAAACCTTAATCCCTAAACCCTAAACCCTAAACCCTAAACCCCTAACCCCAAACCCTAAACCCTAAACCACAAACCCTAAACCATACACTCTAAGGCCTAAACCCTAAACCCCAACCCACAAACACCAAACCTTAAACCCTAAACCTCAAATCATAAACCTAAAACCATAAACCCTAAACTATAACTCATAAACCATAAATAATAAACCATAAACCATAAACCTTAAACCTTAAACCATAAAACCTAAACCATAAACCATGAACCCTAAACCCCAAACCCTAAATCCTAAATCCTAAACCATAAACCCAAACCCATAAACCCTAAACCCTAAACCATAAACCATAAATCATAAATCCTAAACCCTAATATCTAATGCCTAAACCCAAAATCCTAAACCTTTAACCCTAAACCCCAAACCCTAAACCCTAACCCTAACCCACAAAAACCAAACCCTAAACCTTAAACCCTAAACCCTAAACCCCTAACCCCAAACCCTAAACCCTAAACCACAAACCCTAAAGCATGCACTCTAAGGCCTAAACCCTAAACCCCAACCCACAAACACCAAACCCTAAACCCTAAACCTCAAATCATAAACCTAAAACCATAAACCCTAAACTATAAACCATAAACCATAAATAATAAACCATAAACCATAAACCTTAAACCCTAAACCATAAAACCTAAACCATAAACCATGAACCCTAAACCCCAAACCCTAAATCCTAAATCCTAAACCATAAACCCAAACCCATAAACCCTAAACCCTAAACCATAAACCATAAATCATAAATCCTAAACCCTCTTATCTAATGCCTAAACCCAAAACCCTAAACCTTTAACCCTAAACCCCAAACCCTAAACCCTAACCCTAACCCACAAAAACTAAACCCTAAATCTTAAACCCTAAACCCTAAAGCATAAACCCTAAAGCATAAACACTAAACCCTAAACCATAAACCTAAACCCTAAAACCTAAATCTTAAACCCTAAGGCCCTAAACCCAAAACCCAAAACCATAAACCCTAAATAAAAAACCCTAATCCCTAAACCTAAAACCCTAAACCCTAAATCGTGAACCATAAACCCTAAACCCTAAACCATCAACCATAAACCATAAACCCGAAACCGGGAACCCTAAACCTTAAACCATAAACCATAAAACATAAACCCTAAACCTTAAACCCTAAAACCTAAACCACAAACTATAAACCCTAATCCATAAACCCCAAACCATAAACCTAAAAAACCATAAACCACAAACCCAAAACTATAAACCCCAAACCATAAACCCAAAATCCTAAACCATAAACACTAAACCTTAAACCATAAACCCTGAACCCTAAACCCTAAACCCTAAACCCTAAGACATAAACCTACACCCCAAACCCTAAACCCAAAACCTTAAACCTAAAACCCTGAACCCTAAACCATAAACCTTAAACCATAAACCCTAAACCCTAAACCATAAAACCTAAACCCTAAACCCTAAACCCTAAACCTTAAATCGTAAACACTAAACGCTAAACCCTAAACCATAAACCATAAACCCCAAACCTTAAAACCTAAACCCTAAACACTAAACTATAAACCCTAAACCCTAACCCATAAACACTAATCCCTAAACCCTAAACCCTAAACGATAATCCCTAAACCGTAAACCCAAAACCATAAACCCAAAACCCAAAACCCAAAACCCTAACCCACAAACACCAAACCCTAAACCCGATACCTGATGATTGGATATTTTATACGCTTTTTGGGGGTAATTTCACGTAGATTTTAGTATGTTTTTGTTAGTTTTTAGTATAATTTTATTAGTTTTTAGGCAAAATTCATATTTCTGGACTTTACTATGAGTTTATGTGTTTTTCTATAATTTTAGGTATTTTCTGGCTAAAATTGAGGGAGCTGAGCAAATATCTGATTTAGGCTGAAAAAGGACTGTTGATGTTGTTGGATTCCGACCTCCCTGCACTCGGAATGGATTTTTTGGAGCTAGAGGAGTCCAATTGGCGCGCTCTCAATTCGGTTGAAAGTATACATCCAGGGCTTTCCAGCAATATATAATAGTCTATACTTTGTGCGAAGATAGATGACGTAAACTGGCATTCAACGCCAGTTTCATGTTGCAGTCTGGCATTCAGCGCCAGAAACAGGTTGCAGGTTGGAGTTCAACGCCAGAAACAGGTTACAACCTGGCGTTTAACTTCAGAAACAGCCCAGGCACGTGAGAAGCTCAAGTCTCAGCCCTAGCACACACCATGTGGGCCCCAGAAGTGGATTTCTGCACCATCTATCTTAGTTTACTCATTTTCTGTAAACCTAGGTTACCAGTTTAGTTTTTAAACAACTTTTAGAGACTTATTTTGTATCTCATGACATTTTTAGATTTGAACTTTGTACTCTTTGATGGCATGAGTCTCTAAACTCCATTGTTGGGGGTGAGGAGCTCTACAGCGTCTCGATGAATTAATGCAATTATTTCTATTTTCCGTTCAAACATGCTTGTTCCTATCTAAGATGTTCATTTGTGCTTCACTATGAAGAAGGTGATGATCCGTGACACTCATCACCTTCCTCAATCCATGAACGTGTGCCTGACAATCACCTCCGTTCTACATTAGATTGAAAGAGCATCTCTTAGATTCCTTAATCAGAATTTTCGTGGTATAAGCTAGAATCCATTGGCGGCATCCTTGAGAATCTGAAAGGTCTAAACCTTGTCTGTGGTATTCCAAGTAGGATTCAAAGATTGGATGACTGTGACGAGCTTCAAACTCGCGAGTTTTGGGCGTAGTGACAGACGCAAAAGGATCAATGGATCTTATTCCGACATGATCGAGAACCGACAGATGATTAGCCGTGCTGTGACAGAGCATTTGGACCATTTTCACTGAGAGGATGGGAAGTAGCCATTGACAACGGTGATTCCCTACATATAGCTTGCCATGGAAGGAGCCTTGCATTTATGAAAGTGAGAAAGCATTATGTTGCAGGAATTCAGAGGACAAAGCATCTCCAAAACTCCAACATATTTTCCATTACTGCATAATAAGTATTTATTTCATGCCCTTTCACTTTTTACAATTAAAACTGAAAATTATTATTGATATTATATTGGTGGGCGAAATCGTGATTCATTCTTTTCACTTCAACAATCCAAGGTAATTGCTCCAAAGACTTGGTGCACAGAACCATGGTCCAAAATTAACTTCACAGTCTCGCTCAACTAACCAGCAAGTGTACTGGGTCGTCCAAGTAATACCTTACGTGAGTAAGGGTCGATCCCACAGAGATTGTTGGTATGAAGCAAGCTATGGTCATCTTGTAAATCCCAGTCAGGAGGATAAAATTATGGAATTTAGAAAATCAAATATGATTAATAAAAATAAACAGAAAATAAAATGGATAGAGATACTTATGTAAATCAATAGTGGAAATTTCAGATAGGCGTATGGAGATGTTGTGCTCCTCTTGAATCTCTACTTTCTTATTACATTCATCCTATCCTTCTTACTCCTTTCCATGGCAAGCTGTATGTAGGGCATCACCGTTGTCAATGGCTACATCCCATCCTCTCAGTGAAAACGTTCCTATGCTC
>NC_029776.3:35474707-35474908 GCF_000817695.3 Arachis duranensis | reverse complement strand
GTTTTTCCTTTGAAGTTCAGAATGATTGGCTTCTCTAGGAACTTAGAATTTCGGATAGTATTATTGACTTTCCTAGTTAAGCATGTTGATTCTTGAACACAGCTACTTATGAGTCTTGGTCGTGGCCCTAAGCACTTTGTTTTCCAGTATTACCACCGGATACATAAATGCCACAAACACATAACTGGGTGAACCTTTTCA
>NC_029776.3:35472386-35473941 GCF_000817695.3 Arachis duranensis | reverse complement strand
ACTAACAAGAAACTAAAAGATAAGATTCTAGAATTTAAAGATTGAACCTTTCTTAACAAGAAAGTAACAAACTTCAAATTTTTGAATCAATCACATTTACTTCTATGTCATAGTAAAGAGGATCCTTATTATTAGTAGAAGAAGAAAGGGGATAATGGAAGGAGAGGGATGAATAGTCTGTATAAAGAGTAAGGATAGGGGAGGTGATAAGAGATGAAGAGAAGTGTTAGTAAATAAATAAATAAATAAATAGAAGAATGTGAGAGAGGGATTTTCGAAAATATTTTTGAAAAGGAGTTAGTAATTTCGAAAATTAAAGATGAATTAAAATTAAAATTAAAACTTGAAACAATTAGTTAATTAAAAAGAATTTTTTGAAAAAGAGGGAGGTATTTTCGAAAATTAGAGAGGGAAAAGTAGTTAGGTGGTTTTGAAAAAGATAAGAAACAACCAAAAAGTCAAATTTGAAAAAGATAAGAAAATAAGTTAGATAAGATATTTTGAAATCAAATTTTGAGAAAGATAAAATTTTGAAAAAGATAAGATAAAAAGATAAGATAATTAGATAAGATAAAAAGAAATAAAAAGATAAGATTAAAAAGATATTTTTTTGAAAAGATATGATTTTAAAAAGATATGGTTTTAAAAAGATATGATTGAAATTAGTTTTGAGAAAGATTTAATTTTTAAAATTAAAATTAATTACTTAACTAACAAGAAACTAAAAGATAAGATTCTAGAATTTAAAGATTGAACCTTTCTTAACAAGAAAGTAACAAACTTCAAATTTTTTAATCAATCACATTTACTTGTTAGCTAATTTTCGAAAATATGATGTAAAAGATAAGAAAAAGATTTTGAAAAAGATTTTAAAAAAATTTCAAAAATTAATAAAAAAAAAGGAAAAGATTTAATTTTTGAAAAAGTTTTGAAAAGATAAGATTTTTAAAATTGAAACTTTGACTTGACTTGTAAGAAACAACTAATTTTTTAAAATTTTTGACTAAGTCAACTCAAATTTTCGAAAATTAGGAGATAAAAAAAAGAAAAGATAATTTTTTTATTTTTTTGAATTTTTTTTATGATGAGAGAGAAAAACACAAAAATGACCCAAAACATAAAGATTTTGGATCAAAACACAAGATGCATGCAAGAACACTATGAATGTCAAGATGAACACCAAGAACACTTTGAAGATCATGATGAACATCAAGAACATAATTTTGAAAAATTTTTGATGCAAAGAAAACATGCAAGACACCAAACTTAGAAATCTTTAATGCATGGACTCTAACAAACGAAAAATGCATATGAAAAACAACAAACAACACAAAACAAGAAAACCTCAAGATCAAACAAGAAGACTTGTCAAGAACAACTTGAAGATCATGAAGAACACCATGAATGCATGAATTTTCAAAAAAATGCAAGAAAAAATTTTTAAAGCATGCAATTGACACCAAACTTAAAAATTGACTCAAGACTCAAACAAGAAACACAAAATATTTTTGGTTTTTATGATTTTATGATTTTTTTGGATTTTTATTAATTTTTT
>NC_029776.3:35471789-35472033 GCF_000817695.3 Arachis duranensis | reverse complement strand
ACATCCCATCCTCTCAGTGAAAACGTTCCTATGCTCTGTCACAGCACGGCTAATCGTCTGTCGGTTCTCAATCAGGTTGGAATAGAATCCCTTTATTCTTTTGCGCTTGTCATCACGCCCAGCCTTCAGGAGTTTGAAGCTCGTCACAGTCATTCAATCCCAAAATCCTACTCGGAATACCACAGATAAGGTTTAGACTTTCCGGATCCTCATGAATGCCGCCATCTATCTAGCTTATACCACG
>NC_029776.3:35435568-35471510 GCF_000817695.3 Arachis duranensis | reverse complement strand
TTTCTGGCGTTTAACTCCAGACAGCAGCATGTACTTGGCGTTCAATGCCAAGTTACGTCATCAATTTCCGAATAAAGTATGGACTATTATATATTGCTGGAAAGCTCTGGATGTCTACTTTCCAACGTCATTGAGAGCGCGCCAATTGGAGTTCTGTAGCTCCAGAAAATCCATTTCGAGTGCAGGGAGATCAGATTCCAACAACATCAGCAGTCCTTTTGTCAGCCTTTTTCAGAGTTTTGCTCACGTCCCTCAATTTCAGCCAGAAATTACCTGAAATCACAGAAAAACACACAAACTCATAGTAAAGTCCAGAAATGTGAATTTAACATAAAAACTAATGAAATCATCCCTAAAAGTAGCTTGAACTTACTAAAAACTACCTAAAAACAATGCCAAAAAGCGTATAAATTATCCGCTCATCATATATCCTGACTAAGAATAATAAGATAGCCATAGCTTGCTTCAAGCTAACAATCTCCGTGGGATTCGACCCTTACTCACGTAAGGTATTACTTGGACGACCCAGTGCACTTGCTAGTTAGTTGTGCGAAGCTGTGAGAAATAGCCTATTAATATTGGCATACACAATTTCGTGCACCATGTTTTTGGCGCCGTTGCCGGGGATTGTTTGAGTTTGAACAACTGACGGTGAATCTTGTTGCTTAGATTAGGAAAAATTATCCTTTTGGTTTAGAGTCACTAGATTTGCATCTTTTATTATCCCTTAAAAAAATTTCAAAAATATTATTTTTTCTTTATTAATTTTTAGTTTTTCTGTGAAGTTTAGTGTCATGTTTTAAGTTTGGTGTCAATTGCATGCTTTTCTTTGTCTTTCAATTTTCGAATTGCATGTTCTTTGTTTTTCCTTGATCTTCAAATTGTTCTTGTCAATTTTTCTTATTTGATCTTTGGTTTTTCTTGTTCTGTGTGTTTTCGTGTTTTCCTTGTGCTTTTTTCAAAAAAAAAAATTAGTTCTCAAAAATATTTTTTTTATTATACAATATTAAAACACGTTACATTTATAGCTCAGTTGGCTAGAGCGTTGGCTTATGTTCTTGGCAATTGGGTATCTTCCTTTTAAAACTTTTTTTTTAAAAATAATTTTTCTTTGATTAAATCTTGTGCCAAACTTTAAGTTTGGTGTTTTCTTGTTAATCTTTCTTTAATTTTCGAAAAATTTATTGTGGTTTTCTAAAAATTTTAAGTTTTGTGTTCTTTCTTTTGTTCTTGTTGTTCTTGTGAGTCTTCAAGGTGTTCTTGAGTCTTCTTTGTGTTTTGATCTTAAAATTTTTAAATTTGGTGTTCCTTGGTGTTTTTCCTCCAAAATTTTCGAAAACAGGGAGCATTAGATCTAAAAATTTTAAGTCTTGGGTCTTTTGTGTGTTTTTCTCTTTCATCATAAAATTCAAAATTCAAAAAAAAGAATATATATATATTTTTCTAACTATTTTTTAAAGCAAGTATTTCAATTTTTTTTTTAAATTTTAGATTTCATTTTTAAAGTTTTAAAATTATAGCTTTTTCAAAAATACTCTAACCACTTTCTCTCTCCTTACTTTTTCGAATTTCTTCATGAAATATTTTCAAATTCTCTTTGTTTTTCCCATTGGAGTTAGCAGTTTTGAGTTGAATCCTCAGCTCATTATCATGGTGCAGCAAAATTGCCAGTATTCCGGTCTTCCACAGGAAGAACCTACAGAGTTTCTGGCACAGTTTTTACAAATTGCTGACACAGTACATGATAAAGAAGTAGATCAGGATGTCTATAGATTGTTACTATTTTCATTTGCTGTAAAAGACCAAGCCAAGAGGTGGTTAAACAACCAACCCAAGGACAGCATAAAGACATGGAAACAGCTGTCAGAAAAAATCCTGAATCATTATTTCCCTCCAAAATGGATGACACAGCTAAGGCTGAGCATCCAAGGCTTCAAACAAGGAGATAATGAATCCCTTTTTGATGCCTGGGAGAGATATAGAGAGATGCTAAGAGAATGCCCCTCTGAAATGTTTTCAGAGTGGGTACAGTTAGACATCTTCTATTATGGGCTTACAGAGAAAGCTCAGATTTCTCTAGACTACTCAGCTGGTGGATCTATACACATGAGAAAGACAATAGAAGAAGCTCAAGAGCTTATTGATACAGTTGCCAAAAATCAGCATCTGTACCTAAACAATGAACCTTCCATCAACGAAGAGGCTAAAATAATAACTGCTGAACTCAGTCCTGTAGAACAAGTTACTGAATTCAATCAGCAACTGGATTTTCTAACAAAGTAGCTAGTCGAATTCAAGGAGATACTACAAGAATCAAGAATGGCTAATATGAATATGGAAGTCAAGTTGAAGCAAACAGAACAGCAGTTATCAAAACAAATAACAGAAGAATGCCAAGCAGTTCAATTAAGAAGTGGAAAAACATTAAATACCTCACTTCAAGGCAGCAGGAAGCCAAGAAATGAACAGAATGCTACCCAAAATCCCTTTGAGGACAGTCAGAACCCAGAGAGGAATAATTCTGGCGCTCAAACGCCAGATAATGGGTGGAAAGCTGGCGTTGAACGCCCAACCCATGCTCAGTCCTGGCGTTCAACGCCAGAAACAGGCAAGGAATTGGCGTTGAACACCCAAAGGAAGCACAGTTCTGGCGTTGAGACGCCAGAAATAGATAAGGAGTTGACGTCTAACGCCACTCCAGCTTCCACCCCTTGTATTCAAATACCAGTGGGGGATCAGACATATACAAGTGCTGATAGCAACTCGTCTAAAAAGTCTTCTCAACCCACGGCTATAGGCAATAAACCTGCAGCAATTAAAGTTGAGGAATACAAAGCCAAAATGCCTTATCCTCAGAAACTCCACCAAGTGGAACAGGATAAGCAATTTGCTCGCTTTGCAGACTATCTCAGGACTCTTGAGATAAAGATTCCGTTTGCAGAGGCACTTGAGCAAACACCCTCTTATGCTAAGTTTATGAAAGAGATCTTAAGTCATAAGAAGGATTAGAGGGAAATTGAGAAGGTTTACCTCACTGAAGAATGCAGTGTAGTCATTCTGAAAAGCTTACCTGAGAAGCTTAAGGATCCGGGAAGCTTTATCATACCATGCACATTAGAAGGTACTTGTACCAAGCAAGCTCTATGTGATCTTGGGGCAAGTATTAACCTAATACCTGCAGCTACTATCAAAAAGCTTGGGTTGACTGATGAAGTTAAACTAACCGGATATGTCTCCAACTTGCTGATGGCTCCATGAAATACCCATCAGGCGTAATTGAAGACATGATTGTCAAGGTTGGGCCATTTGCCTTTCCCACTGACTTTGTGGTGCTGGAAATGGAGGAGCACAAGAGTGCAACTATCATTCTATGAAGACCTTTCCCAGCAACTAGACGAATCCTCATTGACGTCCAAAAAGGGGAAGTGACCCTAAGAATCAATGAGGACGAGTTGAAGTTGAATGTTGTCAAAGCTATGCAGCATCCAGACACCCAAAATGACTGCATGAGCATTGATATTATCGACTCTCTGGTAAAAGAGGTCAATATAGCTGAGAGTCTCGAATCAGAGCTAGAGAATATCTTTAAAGATGTTCAGCCTGATCTGGAGGAACCAGAGAGAATAATAGAACCTTTGAAAATCCCTTAGGAAGAGGAGAAACCTCCCAAACCCGAGCTCAAACCATTACCACCATCCCTGAAATATGCATTTCTGGGAGAAATTAATACAGGGTGGCGTATGTGTATTAATTATAGAAGGATCAATACAGCTACCAGAAAAGGATCATTTTCCTTTACCATTCATAGACCAGATGCTAGAAAAACTAGCAGGTCATGAATACTACTGCTTCCTGGATGGATATTCCAGTTATAATCAAATTGCAGTGGATCCCCAGGATCAAGAGAAAATAGCGTTCACATGTCCATCCGGAGTATTTGCATACACAAAAATGTCATTTGGTCTGTGCAATGCACCTGCAACCTTTCAAAGGTGCATGCTCTCTATTTTCTCTGATATGGTGGAAAAATTTCTGGAAGTCTTCATGGATGACCTTTCAATGTTTGGAAACTCATTCAGCTCCTGTCTTGACCATCAAGCACTTGTTCTAAAGAGGTGCCAAGAGACTAACCTGGTTTTAAACTGGAAAAAATGTCACTTTATGGTGACTGAAGGAATTGTCCTTGGGCACACAATTTCGAATAAGGGAATAGAGGTGGATCAAGCTAAGGTAGAGGTAATTGAAAAATTACCACCACCTGCCAATGTTAAGGCAATCAAAAGCTTTCTAGGGCACGCAGGATTCTATAGGAGGTTTATAAAAGATTTTTCAAAAATCGCCAAACCTCTGAGTAATCTGCTAGCTGCTAACACGCCATTTATCTTTGATAAGGAGTGTCTCCAAGCGTTTGAGACTCTGAAAGCTAAGCTGGTCACAGCACCAGTCATCTCTGCACCAGACTGGACATTACCATTTGAACTGATGTGTGATGCCAGTGACCATGCCATTGGTGCAGTGTTGGGACAAAGGCATGACAAGCTTTTGCACGTCATTTACTATGCCAGTCGTGTTTTAAATGACGTACAAAAGAACTACACAACCACAGAAAAGAAGTTACTTGCAGTGGTTTATGCCATTGACAAGTTCAGATCTTATTTAGTGGGATCAAAAGTGATTGTGTACACTGACCATGCTGCTCTTAAATATCTACTCACAAAGCAGGATTCAAAACCTAGACTCATCAGATGGGTATTGCTTCTGCAGGAGTTTGATATAGAAATAAGAGACAGAAAAGGGAAAGAAAACCAAGTAGCAGATCACCTGTCCCGAATAGAACCAGTAGAAGGGGCGTCCCTCCCTCTTATTGAGATCTCTAAAAACTTTCCAGATGAGCACCTCCTTGCCATCAAGGAAGTGCCATGGTTCGCAGGCATTGCAAACTATAAGGTAGTGAGATTTATACCCAAAGAGAGAGGACATTTTGGAAGTGAGCGAACAGCCACAAGGGTCCTCTAATATGGCTTCTACTGGCCTACTCTCTATAAAGACTCCCGAGTGTTTGTACTTAATTGTGACAGTTGCCAAAGTTTTGGCAATCTGCCTCACAGTTATGCCATGGCTCAACATGGGATCTTGGAGATTGAGTTATTTGATGTATGGGGTATTGACTTTATGGGGCCTTTCCCACCATCATACTCAAACACTTATATTCTGGTGGCAGTGGATTATGTATCCAAATGGGTTGAAGCTATTGCAACACCCACTAATGATACTAAGACAGTGCTGAAATTCCTCCAGAAATACATCTTCAGCAGATTTGGTATCCCTAGAGTACTAATCAGTGATGGGGGCACTCATTTCTTCAATAAACAGCTTTACTCTGCTTTGGTTCGATATGGAGTTAGCCACAGGGTAGCTACTCCATATCATCCACAGATAAATGGGCAAGCTGAAGTCTCTAATAGAGAACTTAAAAGAATCCTGGAACGGACTGTGATTAACCGTAGAAGGGATTGGGCAAAAAGCTTGGATGATACTCTGTGAGCATACAGAACAGCATTCAAGACTCCTATAGGAACTTCTCGATACCAGCTTGTGTATGGAAAAGCCTGTCACTTGCTAGTGGAACTGGAACATAAGGCCTATTGGGCAACCAGATTCCTAAACCTTGATGCTAAGTTAGCTGGAGAAAAATGATTGCTCCAGTTAAATGAGCTAGAGGAGTTCAGACTCAATGCTTTCGAGAATGCAAAAATTTACAAAGAGAAAGCAAAAAGATGGCATGATAAGAAACTGTCATCCAGAGTCTTCGAGCTAGGGCAGAAAGTTCTGCTGTTTAATTTTAGGCTCAGATGATTCCCCAAAAAATTGAAATCCCGGTGGAGAGGTCCATATGTGATTACAAGTGTATCACCATATGGATACGTGGAGCTTTAGGATAATGATTCTCACAAAAAGTACATTATTAACGTACAGAGAGTTAAACATTATCTTGAAAGCAATCTTGAGCAAGAATGCTCAAAACTGAGACTTGATTAAAGCTTAGTAATAGTCCAGCTAAAGACAATAAAGAAGCGCTTGTTGGGAGGCAACCCAGCCATTTACAAAGCTTATTTATTAATTAATTGATTTTTTTAGGTTTATGTTAATTATCTTCAAACCATAAACCTTAAACCCTAAACACCAAACCCTAAACATTAAACCCCAAACCATAAACCATAGACCCTAAACCATAAACCATAAACCATAAACCATAAACCATAAACCATAAACCATAGACCATAGACCCTAAACCATAAACCATAGACACTAAACCCCAAACCAAAAACCATAAACCGTAAACTATAGACACTAAACCATAAACTCTAAACCCTAATCCATAAAACATAAACCATAACCCTAAACCTTAAACCCAAAACCCTAAACCCTAATCCATAAACAATCAACTCAAAACCCTAAACCCTAATACCTAAACCATCAACACTAAACCCTAAACAATAAACCCTAAACCATAAACACTAAACCATAAACCCAAAACCCTAAACCCAAAATCCAAAAACCTAAACCTAAAACCCAAAACCCTACACCCTAAACCATAAACCATAATCCCTAAAGCCTAAATCCTAAACCTTAAATAATAAAATCTAAACCCTAAACCATAAACCATAAACCATAAACCCTAAACCCTAAACCCTAAACCTTAAACTATAAACCATAAACCCTAAATCCTAAACCCAAAACCCTAAACCCTAAACCTTAAACCATAAACCATAAACCCTAAACACTAAACTATAAAAACTAAACCCTAAACCCTAAACCACAAACTGTAAACCCTAAACCTTAAACCCTAAACACTAAACCCTAAACCAAAACCCCAAATGCTAAACCCTAAACACCACCCTACAAACACAAAAACCCTAAAACATAAACCTTAAACCGTAAACCCTAATACACAAATCCAAAACCATAAAACCTAAGGCCTAAACCTTAAACCCCAACCTACAAACACCAAACCCTAAACCATAATCCCCAAAAATTAAACCCTAAACCCTAAACCATAAACCATAAACCCTAAACCTAAACCATAAAACCTAAACCATAAACCCTAAACCCATAACCCAAAACCCTGAATCCTAAATCATAAACCCAAAATTGTTAACCATAAACAATAGAAAATAAATAATAAACCATAAACACTAAACCTTAAACCCTAAAACCTAAACCCTAAACCCTAAACCATAAACCTAAAACCATAAACTCTAAACCTTAATCCCTAAACGCTAATCCCTAAACCCTAATCCCAAAACCCTAATTCCTAACCCCTAATCCGCACACCCTAAACCATAAACCCTAAGGCCTAAACACTAAACCCCAACCCACAAACAACAAACCTAAACCCTAAACCCCAAACCATAAATCCTAAACCATAAACCCTAAACCATAAACCATAAACCATAAACCCTAAACCCTAAACCATAAAACATAAACCCTAAACCCTAAACCCAAAACCCTAAACCATGAACCCTAAATCATAAACCCAAAACTGTAAACCCTAAACCCTAAACCCTAAACCATAAAACACAAACAGTAAACCCTAAACCATAAGACATGAACCCTAAAGCCTAAACCATAAACCCTAATCCTTAAAGCATAAACCCGAAACCATAAACTCAAAACCCTAAACCCTAAAACCTAAACCATAAAACCTAAATCCTGAATCACAACCCCTAAACCATAAACCCACAAACCCAAAACCCTCAACCTTAAACACCACCCTACAAATAGAAAACCCTAAACCACAAACCCTAAACCATAAACCACAAACCCTAAACCATAAATCCTAAGGCCTAAAGCCTAAACCATAAACCCTAAGGCCTAAACCTTAAACCATAAACCATAGACCCTAAATCGTAAACCCTAAACCATAAACCCTAAACCAAAACCCCAAACCTTAAACCCTAAATACCACCTACAAACACAAAAAACTAAAACATAAACACTAAACTGTAAACCCTAATCCACAAATCCTAAACCCTAAACCTTAAACCCTAAACTATAAAGCTTAAGGCCTAAATCCTAAACCCCAACACACAAACACCAAACCCTAAACCCTAAACCCCAAACATTAAACCCTAACCCCTAAACCATAAACCATAAATCCTAAATCCTAAACCATAAAACCTAAACCCTAATCCCTAAACACAAAACCCTAAACCCTGAATCCTAAATCATAAACCTAAAACTGTAAACCCTAAACCATAGATCATAAACCATAAATAATAAACACTAAACCCTAAACCCTAAAACCTAAACCCTAAACCATAAACCCTAAACCCTAAACCATAAACCCAAATCCCTAAACCCTAATCCACACACCTTAAACCAATAACCCAAAGGCCTAAACCCTAAACCCCAATCCACAACCAACAAACCCTAAACCCCAAACCATAAACCCTAAACCCCAAACCATAAATCCTAAACCATAAACCATAAACCCTAAACCCTAAATCATAAACCCTAAACCCTAAACCCAAAACCATAAACCCTGAACCCTAAATCATAAACAAAAATTGTAAACCCTAAACCCTAAACCATAAACCATAAAACCATAAAACCTAAACCCTAAAGCCTAAACCATAAACCCTAATTCTTAAACCATAAACCATAAACCCTAAACCCAAAACACAAAACCCTAAACCACAAACCCTAAACTCTAAACCATAAACCCTAAACCCTAAAACCTAAACCATAAAACCTAAATCCTAAATCACAAACACTAAACCATAAACCCACAAACTGAAAACCCTAAACCCTAAACATCACCCTACAAACAGAAATCCCTAAAACATAAACCCTAAACCCTAAACCACAAACCATAAACCAGAAACCCTAAGGCCTAAACCCTAAACCCTAAACCCCAAACCATAAACCATAAACCCTAAACCTTAAACCATAAACCCTAAATGGTAAACCATAAACCTTAAACCCTAAACCAAAACCCCAAACCCTAAACCCTAAACACCACCCTACAAATACAAAACCGTAAAACATAAACCCCAAATGGTAAACCCTAAATCATAAACCCGAAACCCTAAACTGTGAACCCTAAATCGTAAACCTAAAATCGTAAACCCTAAACCCTAAACCCTACCAAAAACCATAAACACTAAGACCTAAACCATAAAACCTAAACCCTAAAGCCTAAACCGTATACCTTAATCCTTCAACCACAAACCCTAAACCTTAAATCCAAAGCCTTAAACCCTAAACCATAAACCCTAAACCCTAAACCCAAAGCCCTAAACCCAAAACCCTAAACACCAACCAACAAATAGAAAACCATAAAACACAAATCCTAAACCCTAAACCCTAAACCCCAAACCCTAAACCATAAACCCTAAGGCCTAAACCCTAAACACTAAATCCCAAACCATAAACCCTAAACCCTAAACCTTAAACCATAAACCATAAACTCTAAACCGTAAACCCTAAACACAAAACCCCATACCTAACACCATAATCCCTAAAAGCTAAACCGTAAAGCACACAACATAAAACCTAAACCCTAAACCCTAAACAACAAAACCTAAACCATAAACCTTAAACCCTAAACCCTAAACCCTAAACCCTACACCTTAAACCTTAAACCCCAAACACTAAAACCTAAACAATAAAATCTAAACCCTACACCCTAAACCCTAAACCCCAAACCCTAAACCCTAATCCCTAAACCATAAACCATAAACCCAAAACCATAAACCCAAAACCCAAAACCCTAAACCTTAACCCACAAACCCCAAACCTTAAACCCAAAACCCTAAACCCTAAACCATAAACTCTAAACCCAAAACCCTAAACCATAAACCATAAACCATAAACCCTAAACCCTAAACCCAACACCATAAACCGTAAACCATAAATCCTAAATCCTAATCCCTAAATCCAAAACCCAAAGCCCTAAACCCTAAACCATAAACCATAAACAATAAACCGTAAACCCTAAAATCTAAACCATAAAACCTAAACCAAAAACTATAAACCCTAAACCCATAACAAAAAACCCTAAACCCTGCTGGAGACCTCTGGTTCTCACCCATGCGGATTTTGTGGTTTTCAGATGCAAGACGTGAGATTTCCCGTTGGGGCATGCTGGAGACTTCTAGATTTGCGAATATCCTTTGTTCTCGAGTCTATGTTTTGGTTTATATGTTTTGCTTAGATACTTTATCTCCATTAAATAATACAAACTGTGATGACTCCTCTTATGGGAGAGGAGAATAGGTTTTATGTATTTGTGTCCCTTTGGGTTTCCTTTGGGGTTTTCCTTATTTTTATCATATGTATATATTGCTATGCTCGGACCGGTTATCTTCGCAGCCGGATTGAGTCTTGATATTCCTGTTTTTGACACTCCTTTGTATATATATAATCACGCGTTGGTTATACTTGTTCGTTACGTTATCGATCGGAGTGTTGCGCTTTCGAGCTACGATTTTTTGTTTACCCCTTTTTTCTACAAAGGCTCCTAGTTATAATCAATCATTCATACCACTATACGTGCTAAATTTTTATTTTAGAGGTCGTAATACCTTGCCATCTCTGAATTATGACTTAAGCATAAGACTCTGTATGGTAGGGTGTTACAATAAACCCTAAACCCTAAACCCTAAACAAAAAACCTTAAACTTTAAACCATAAACTCTAAACCCTAAACCATAAAACCTAAACCATAAATCCTAAAGCATAAACCCAAAACCCTAAACCCTAATCCCTAAACAATGAACCCTAAACCCTAAACCACAAACCCTAAACCATAAACGCTAAACTCTAAACTCTAAAACCTAAACCCTAAACCAAAATCCCAAACCCTAAACCCTAAACACCATCTTACAAACACAAAACCCTAAAACATAAACCCTAAACCCTAAACCCTAATCCACAAATCATAAACCATAATCCCTAAGGCCTAAACCCTAAACCCTAAATCCCAACAAACAAACACCAAACCCTAAACCATAAACCCCAAACATTAAACCATAAACCCACAAACCCCTAAACCCTAAACCATAAACCCTAAATCCTAAACCCAAAGCCCTAAACCCTAAACCCTAAACACCAACTAACAAATAGAAAACCATAAAACACAAACCCTAAACCCTAAACCCTAAACCACAAACCCTAAACCATAAACCCTAAGGCTTAAACCATAAACACTAAACCCAAAACCATAAACCCTAAACCCTAAACCTTAAACCATAAACCATAAACCCTAAACTGTAAACCCTAAACACAAAACCCAATACCTTACACCATAATCCCTAAAAGCTAAACCGTAAAGCACACAACATAAAACCTAAACCCTAAACCCTAAACCCTAAACAACAAAACCTAAACCATAAACCTTAAACCCTAAACCATAAACCCTACACCCTAAACCTTAAACCTCACCCTAAAACCTAAACAATAAAATCTAAACCCTACACCCTAAACCCTAAACCCCAAACCTTAAACCCTAATCCTTAAACCATAAACCATAAACCCAAAACCATAAACCCAAAACCCAAAACCCTAAACCCTAACTCACGCACACCAAACCCTAAACCCTAAACCCAAAACCCTAAACACTAAACCATAAACTCTAAACACAAAACCCTAAACCCTAAACCATAAACCCTAATCCCTAAACCCAACACCAGAAACCGTAAACCATAAATCCTAAACCCTAATCCCTAAATCCAAAACCCAAAACCCTAAACCCTAAACCCTAAACCAAAAACAATAAACCGTAAACCCTAAAATCTAAACCATAAAATCTAAACCAAAAACTATAAACCCTAAACCATAACAAAAAACCCTAAACCCTAAACCATAATCCATAAACCATAAACCCTAAACCCTAAACCATAAAACCTAAACCTTAAACCCTAAACCAAAAACCCTAAACCATAAACCCTAAACCATAACCCTAAACCCTAATCTCGAAACCGAAAACCAAAAACCCTAAACACCACCCCACAAACACAAAACTCTAAAACACAAACCCTAAACAATAAACCCTAAGGCCTAAACGATAAACTCCAACCCACAAACACCAAACCCTAAACCCTAAACCCCAAACCATAAACCCAAAACCCTAAACAAAAAACCATAAACTTTAAACCATAAACTCTAAACCCTAAACCATAAAACCTAAACGATAAACCCTAAACCATAAACCTAAAACCCTAAACCCTAATCCCTAAACAATCAACCCTAAACCCAAAACCACAAACCTTAAACCATAAACGCTAAACCCTAAACCCTAAACCCTAAACACCATCTTACAAACACAAAACCCTAAAACATAAACCCTAAACCCTAAACCCTAATCCATAAATCATAAACCATAATCCCTAAGGCCTAAACCCTAAACCCTAAACCCCAACAAACAAACACCAAACCCTAAACCATAAACCCCAAACATTAAACCATAAACCCCAAACCCTAAACCATAAACGCTAAACCATAAACCATAAATCATAAATCATAAAACCTAAACCATAAACCCTAAACCATAAACCATAAACCCTAAACCATAAAACCTGAAACCTAAACACTAAAGCCTGAACCCAAAACCCTAAACCCTAAACCTTAAACCTTAAATCATAAACCATAGACCCTAAACCCTAAACCCTAAACCCTTAAACCCTGAACCATAAACCAAGAACCAAAAACACTAAAACCTAAATCATAAAACCTAAACACTAAAGCCTAAACCCTAAACCCTAATCCTTAAACCATAAACCCTAAACCATAAACCCAAAGCTTTAAACCCTAAACCATAAACCCTAAACCCTAAACCTAAAGCCCTAAACTCTAAACCCTAAACACCAACCTACAAACAGAAAACCGTAAAATACAAACCCTAAACCCTAAACCATAAATCCTAAACCATAAACCGTAAGGCCTAAACCGTAAACCTTCAACCATAAACCCTTAACCCAAAACCTTAAACCATAAACCATAAACCCTAAACCGTAAATCCTAAACACAAAACCCCATACCTTACACCCTAATCCCTAAAAGCTACACCGTAAACTACACAACATAATACCTAAACCCTAAACCCAAAATAATTAAACCTAAACCATAAACTATAAACCCTAAACCCTAAACCCTACACCCTAAACATTAAACCCTAGACCCTAAAACCCAAAGAATAAAACCTAAATCCTAAACTCTAAACCACAATCCACAAACCCTAAACCATAAATCCTAAACCCTAAAGCCCAACCCACAAACACTAAACGCTAAAACAAAAATACTAAACCCAAACCATAACCCATAAACACCAAACCCTAAACCCTAAACCCTAACCCACACACACCAAACACTAAACCCTAAACCCCAAACACAAAACACTAAACCATAAACTCTAAACCCAAAACCCAAAACCCAAAACCATAAACCATAAACCATAAACCCTAAACCATAAACCCAACACCATAAACCATAAACCATAAATCCTAAATCCTAAACCCTAAATAAAACCTATAACCCTAAACCCTAAACCCTAAACCATATACCATAAACCTAAACCCAAAACTATAAACCCTAAACCCAGAACAAAAAACATTAAACCCTAAACTATAATCCATAAGCCATAAACCCTAAACCCTAAACCATAAAAGCTAAACCTTAAACCTTAAATCACAAACCCTAAACCATAAACCCTAAACCATAACCCTAAACCCTAATCCCAAAACCGAAAACCCTAAACCTTAAACAGTACCCCACAAAACACAAAACTCTAAAACACAAACCCTAAACAATAAACCCTAAGGCCTGAACGCTAAACTCTAACCCACAAACACCAAACCCTATACCCTAAACCCCAAACCATAAACAATAAACCCTAAACCCTAAACAAAAAACCATAAACCTTAAACTATAAATTCTAATCCCTAAACCATAAAACCTAAACCATAAACCCTAACCCTAAACCCAAAACCCTAAACCCTAAACCCTAAACAATCAACCTTAAACCCTAAACCCTAAACCCTAAACTACAAATCGTAAACCATAAACTCTAAACCCTAAACCCTAAACCCTAAATAAAACCCCCAAACTCTAAACCCTAAACACCGCCCTACAAACACAAAACTGTAAAACATAAACCCTAAACCCTAAACCCTAATCCACAAATCACTAACCATTAACCGTAAGGTCTAAACCCTATACCCCAACCTCCAAACACCAAACCCTAAACCATAAACCCCAAACATTAAACCCTAAACCCTAAACCTTAAACCATAAACGTTAAACCCTAAACCATAAACCCAAAATCCTAAACCTTGAACCCTAAATCATAAACCCAAAACCGTAAACTCTAAATCCTAAACCCTCAACTATAAACGAAAAACACTAAACGCTAAACCATAAAACCTAAACCCTAAAGCCTAAAGCCTAAACCATAATCCTTAAACCACAAACCCTAAACCCTAAACCCAAAGCCCTAAACACTAAACCATAAACCCTAAACCCTAAACCTAAAGCCCTAAACCTTAAACCCTAAACACCGACCTACAAACAGAAAACCCAAAAACACAAACCCTAAACCGTAAACCACAAACACTAAACCATAAACCCTAAGGCCTAATCCCTAAACTGCAAACCATAAACCCTAAACCCTAAACCTTAAACCATAAACCATAAAACCTAAACAATAAACCCTAAACACTAAACCCCATACCTTAAACAATAAACCCTAAACCCTAAACCCTAAACCCTAAACCACACAACATAAAACCTAAACACTAAACCCTAATCCCTAAACCCCAAACAATAAAACCTAAACCATAAACCATAAATCCTAAACCCTAAACCCTATACACTAAACAATAAACCCCAAACCCTAAACCTAACAACATAATCTAAACCCTAAACCCTAAATGCTAAACCCTAAACCCTAAACCACAAGCCACAAACCCGAAACCATAAATCCTAAACCCTAAAGCCCATCCCACAAACACCAAACCCTAAAACATAAATCATAAACCCAAACCATAACCATAAACACCAAACCCTAAACCCTAATCCCTAAACCCTAAACCATAAACTCTAAACCCTAAACCACAAACACAAAATCCAAAGCCTTAAACCCTAACCCACACACACCAAACCCTAAATCCTAAACCCAAAACCCTAAATCCTAAACCCAAAACCCTAAACCATAAACCATAAACTCTAAACCCTAAACCATAAACCATAAACCATAAACCATAAACCATAAACCATAAACCCTAAACCCAACATTGTAAATACTAAACCATAAATCCTAAACCCTAAACCCTAAATCCAAAATCCAAAACCCAAAACCCTAAACCCTAAACCCTAAACTATAAACCATAAACCCTAAAACCTAAACCCAAAACTATAAACCATAAACACTGAACAAAAAAACCCTAAACCCTAAACCATAATCCATAAACCATAAACACTAAACCCTAAACCATAAAACCTAAACCTTAAACCATAAACCACAAACCCTAAACCCTAAACCCTAAACCCTAAACCATAACCCTAAAACCTAATCCCGAAACCAAAAACCCTAAACCCTAAACACCACCCCACAAACACAAGACTCTAAAACACAAACCCTAAACAATAAACCCTAAGGCCTAAACGATAAACTCCAACCCACAAACACCAAACCCTAAACCCCAAACCATAAACCCTAAACCCTAAACAAAAAACCTAAACTCTAAACCCTAAACCATAAAACCTAAACCATAAACCCAAAACCCTAAACCCAAAAACCTAAACCCTAATCCCTAAGTAATCAACCCTAACCCCAAAACCCTAAACCCTAAACCACAAATCCTAAACCATAAACACTAAACCCTAAACCTAAACCCTAAACCAAAACCACAAACCAAACCAAAACCCCAAACCCTAAACCCTAAAACCTAAACCCTAATCCCTAAGTAATCAACCCTAACCCCAAAACCCTAAACCCTAAACCACAAATGCTAAACCATAAACCCTAAGGCCTAAAACCTAAACCCTAAAACCCAACCCACAAGCACCAAACCCTAAACCATAAACCCCAAACATTAAATGCTAAACACCAAACCCTAAACTTTAAACGCTAAACCATAAACCATAAACCCAAAACCCTATACCATGAACCCTAAATCATAAACCCAAAACCTTAAACCCTAAACCCTAAGCCCTAAACCATAAACCATAAACTCTAAACTCTAAACCCTAAATCCTAAACCCAAAACCCTAAACCATAAACCATAAACTTTAAACCCAAAACCCAAAATCCTAAACCATAAACCATAAATAATAAAACCTAAACCCAACACTGTAAACCCTAAACCATAAATCCTAGACACTAAACACTAAATCTAAAACCCAAAACCCAAAACCCAAAACCCTAAACCATAAACCATAAACTCTAAAACCCAAACCATAAAACCTAATCCCAAAACAATAAACCCTAAACCCAGAACAAAAAACATTAAACCCTAAACCATAATCCATAAACCATAAACCCTAAATGCTAAAGCATAAAACCTAAACCTTAAACCCTAAACCACAAACCCTAAACCCTAAACCCTAAACCATAACCCTAAACCGTAATCCCGAAACCGAAAACACTAAACCAAAAACACCACCCCACAAACAAAAAACTCAAAATCACAAACCCTAAACAATAAACCTTAAGGCCTAAACGATAAACTCCAACCCAAAAACACCAAACACTAAACCCTAAACCATAAACCATAAACCATAAACCCTAAACCCTAAACCCTAAACCCTAAATAAAACCCCTAAACTCTAAACCCTAAACACCGCCCTACAAACACAAAACTATAAAACATAAACCCTAAACCCTAAATCCTAATCCACAAATCACTAACCATAAACCCTAAGGTCTAAACCCTAAACCCCAACCTCCAAACACCAAACCCTAAACCAGAAACCCCAAACATTAAACCATAAACCCTAAATCTTAAACCATAAACGTTAAACACTAAACCATAAACCCAAAATCCTAAACCCTGAACCCTAAATCATAAACCTAAAACCATGAACCCTAAACCCTGAACCCTAAATCATAAACCCAAAACCATAAACACTAAACCCTAAACCTAAACCCTAAACCAAAACCCCAAACCAAAACCCCAAACCCTAAACCCTAAACACCACCCTACAAACCCAAATCCCTAAACCCTAAACCATAAACCATAAAACCAAAACCCACAAACACCAAATCCTAAACCATAAACCCCAAACATTAAATCCTAAACACCAAACCCTAAACTTTAAACGCTAAACCATAAACCATAAACCCAAAACCCTATACCATGAACCATAAATCATAAACACAAAACCTTAAACCCTAAACCATAAACCATAAACACTAAACTCCAAACCCTAAATCCTAAACCCAAAACCCTAAACCATAAACCATAAACTTTAAACCCAAAACCGAAAACCCTAAACCATAAACCATAAACAATAAAACCTAAACCCAACACCATAAACCCTAAACCATAAATCCTAAACACTAAACCCTAAATCCAAAACCCAAAACCCAAAACCCTAAACCCTAAACCATAAACCATAACTCTAAAACCCAAACCATAAAACCTAAACCCAAAACTATAAACCCTAAACCCAGAACAAAAAACCCTAAACCCTAAACCATAATCGATAAACCGTAAACCCTAAATGCTAAAGCGTAAAACCTAAACCTTAAACCCTAAACCATAAACCCTAAACCCTAAACCCTAAACCATAACCTTAAACCCTAATCCCGAAACCGAAAACACTAAACCAAAAACACCACCCCACAAACACAAAACTCAAAATCACAAACCCTAAACCCTAAACCCTAAACCCTAAACATCAAACCCTAAACCCTAAAGCCTAAACCATAAACCCTAAACCCAAAACAAAGAACCATAAACCTTAAACCATAAACTCTAAACCCTAAACCATAAAACCTAAACCATAAACCCTAAACCCTAAACCCAAAACCCTAAACCCTAATCCCTAAACAATCAACCCTAACCCCAAAACCCTAAACCCTAAACCACAAACCCTAAACCCTAAACCTTAAACCCTAAACCCGAAACTTTAAACCCTAAACCCTAAACCATAAACGACAAATCAAAAACCAGAAAGCCTAAAGCATAAACCCTAAACCATAAACCCTAAACCCTAAACCCTAAACCCTAAACCATAAACCCAAAACCCAAACCCTAAACCATAAACCCAAAACCCTACCCTAACCCTTAAACCTACAACCCTAAACCATAAACCATAAACCTTAAATCTTAAACCCTAAAACCTAAACCATAAACCCTAAAAGCCTAAACCCTAAACACTATACCCTAAACCCTAAATCATAAACCACAAATCCAAAACCCTAAAGCCTAAAGCATAAACCCTAATCCATAAACCCTAAACCTTAAACTATATACCCTAAACCATAAACCCAAAACCCAAAACCATAAACCCAAAACCCAAAACCATTAACCTAAAACCCTAAACCATAAACCATAAACCTTAAACCCTAAACCCAAAACCCTAAACCTTAAACATTAAAACATAAACCATAAATCCTATACACTAAACTAAACATAAACCCTAATCCTAAAACCTAAACCCTAAAACCTAAACCCTAAACCCTAAAGCCTAAAGCCTAAAGCCTAATCCCTAAACCATAAACCCTAAACCCTAAACACTAAACCCTAAACGATAAACTCCAACCCACAAACACCAAACCCTAAACCCCAAACCATAAACCCTAGACCCTAAATAAAAAACCTAAACCCTAAACCCTAAACCATAAAACCTAAACCATAAACCCTAAACCCTAAACCCAAAACCCAAAACCCTAATCCCTAAATAATCAAGCCTAACCCCAAAACCCTAAACCCTAAACCACAAACCCTAAACCATTGACATTAAACCCTAAACCCTAAACCCAAAACCAAAACCCCAAACCAAAACCCCAAACCCTAAACACTAAACACCACCCTATAAACCCAAAACCCTAAAATATAAACCCTAAACCCTAAACTGTAACCCAAAAATCCTAAACCATAAACCCTAAGGCCGAAATGCTAAACCCTAAACCCCAACCCACAAACACCAAACCCTAAACCATAAACCCCAAACATTAAACCCTAAACACCAAACCCTAAACTTTAAACGCTAAACCATATACCATGAACCCAAAACCCTATACCATGAACACTAAATCATAAACCCAAAACCTTAAACCCTAAACCCTAAACCATAAACCATAAACACTAAACTCTCAACCCTAAATCCTAAACCCAAAAACCTAAACCATAAACCATAAACTTTAAACCCAAAACACAAAACCCTAAACCATAAACCATAAACCATAAAACCTAAACCCAACACCGTAAACCCTAAACCATAAATCTTAAACACTAAACCCTAAGTCCAAAACCCAAAACCCAAAACCCTAAACCCTAAACCATAAACCATAAACCATAAACCCTAAAACATAAACCATAAAACCTAAACCCAAAATTATAAACCCTAAACCCTGAACAAAAAACCCTAAACCCTAAACCATAATCCATAAACCATAAACCCTAAACGCTAAACCATAAAACCTAAACCATAAATCCTAAACCCCAAACCCTAAACCATAAACCCTATTCCCGAAACCGAAAACACTAAACCAAAAAAACCACCCCACAAACACAAAACTCAAAATCACAAACCCTAAACAATAAACCTTAAGGCCTAAACGATAAACTCCAACCCACAAACACCAAACCCTAAACCCTAAACCCCAAACTATAAACTCTAAACCCTAAACAAAAATCCATAAACCTTAAACCATAAACTCTAAACCCTAAACCATAAAACCTAAAAAAACCTAAACCCTAAACCCAAAACCCTAAACCCTAATCCCTAAATAATCAACCCAAACCCCCAAACCCTAAACCCTAAACCACAAACCCTAAACCCTAAACCTTAAACCCTAAACACTAAACCCTAAACCCTAAACCCTAAACCATAAATGACAAATCCAAAACCATAAAGACTAAAGCATAAACCCTAAACCCTAAACCCTAAACCCTAAACCCTATACCCTAAACCATAAACCCAAAATCCAAAACCCTAAACCATAAACCCAAAACCCTACCCTAACCCTTAAACCCTAAATCCTAAACCATCAACCATAAACCCTAAAACATAAACCCTAAAACCTAAACCATAAACCCAAAACCCTAAACCATAAACCATAAACCACAAATCCAAAACCCTAAAGCGTAAAGCATAAACACTAAACCATAAACCCTAAACCCTAAACCCTATACCCTAAACCATAAAACCAAAATCCAAAACCCTATACCATAAACCTAAAACCCTAAACCATAGAACATAAACCCTAAACCCTAAACCCAAAATTCTAAACCTTAAACCTTAAAACATAAACCATAAATCCTATACACTAAACTATAAAACCTAAACCCTAAACCATAAAATCAAAACCCTAATCCTTAAACCAAAACCCCAAACACTAAACCATAAACACCACCCTACAAACACAAAACCATATAACATAAACCCTAAACACTAAACCCTAATCCACAAACCCTTAACCATAAACCCTAACACCTAAACCTTAAACCCCAACCCACAAACACCAAACCCTAAACAATAAACCCTAAACCCTAAACCCCAAACCATAAAAACTAAACCCTAAACCATAAACCATACACCCTAAACCGTAAAATCTAAACCATAAACAAAAACCATAATCCCTAAACCCTAAACCCAAAATCCAAAACACTAAACACTAAACCCTAAACCCTAAACCATAAACCCTAAACCTGAAACCCTAAACCCTAAACCATAAACCATAAACCCTAAATCCTAAACCCTAAAACCTAAACCGTAACCCGAAACCCTAAACCCTAAGCACTAAACCCTAAACCCTAAACTCTAAACCATAATCCATAAACCCTAATTCCTAAACCCTAAACCCTAAACCGAAAATGCTAAACCCTAAACCCTAAACCATAAACCATAAACCATAAACCCTAAACCATAAACCCTAAGGCATAAACCATAAACCCCAAACCATAAACCCTATACCCTAAACAGTAAACAATAAACCATAAACCCTAAACCCTAAACAACAAATGCAAAACCATAAATGCTAAACCCTAAACCCTAAACACCATCTTACAAACACAAAACCCTAAAACATAAACACTAAACCCTAAACCCTAATCCACAAATCATAAACCATAATCCCTAAGGCCTAAACCTTAAATCCTAAACCCCAACAAACAAACACCAAACCCTAAACCATAAACCCCAAACATTAAACCCTAAATCCCAAACCCTAAACCATAAACGCTAAACCATAAACCATAAATCCTAAATCATAAACCCTAAACCATAAACCCTAAACCCTAAACCATAAAACCTAAAAGCTAAACCCTAAAGCCTAAACCCAAAACCCAAAACCCTAAACCTTAAACCTTAAATCATAAACCCTAAACCCTAAACCCTAAACCCTAAACCCTAAACCCTAAACCTTAAATCATAAACCCAAAATCGTAAACCCTAAACCCTAAACCATAAACCAAAAACCAAAAACACTAAAACCTAAACCATAAAACCTAAACCCTAAAGCCTAAAGCCTAAACCCTAATCCTTAAACCATACACTACAAGAAACGCGGGACTTAGCAGCCAAAGATTGTCGGCTGTTGTCCCAAACCGCTGCAGCTTCATTGAATTGATGCGGTTCCTGGTGCGTAATTAAGCTCCGCTCCAATTGTTCTGACCTGAGGCAATTTTGGCATTCACCGCATCAAATAACCCTGGGGAAGAGGGGTTTTGTTTCCTTAAGATACCAAAAGAAAAATTTAGTAACCATAACACTTCAGTCTTTGGCGCGAGAACCCCAGTAGCGCAAAGGTGAGTCAAGCACTGGTCTTCTCCTCCGCCATCGTGGCTCTTCCCTCTGTCAATTCCAGCTTGCACGTCCGCTTCATCGTTCTTCCCGGTCACTAGTCTCCTCCCTTAGCCATGTAGCTCCTGTGCGCGAAGGTAAAGCGGAAGGGGTCCGAGTCTTCTCCTTCTGCCGTGCATGTCCGTGACGTCGTCGGCGTCCTCCTCAGCCATTCGTCCCTGTGTCATCGTCGGCAGCCTTCTCCTCTTGCCCTGTTGTGCGTTGCTGATCGCAAGAGACTCCCCTCTCAGTCGTATGTTCCCCTCCATTCTCCCAATTTAATTTTGGTGGCTGTTGGTAAATTAATCTTGCATCTGATCCTTGTGACTTCTGATTTAATTTGTCCCCAATTTAATTTTGGTGGCTGTTGGCCAAATTTTTCTTCCTCAATTTAATAGCGGACAGGGAAGGGAGTGACTGCGGCGACGGATAAAGGGCGCGTGCCCGACTGAAGAAATCGGCTGTGGCTCCGTGAACGACAAGCGGCAGCCGCGGTAATCGGAGTTGGCAGATCCTCTCCTTAGTTCCCTTGGTCTGTACTCTCCGTCTCTCTCTTCCTGTACATTTTGCTTTTTTTTTCGGTATTAAAAGGATAAGTAAAGAAGCTATTGTTGAACTTAGTTTTAGGGTTTTGGATTACTAAAATTGTGCTGATCTTTGCAATGAAATGGTAAAGCTGAACCTAGACTTGATGAAGTGAAGATGATGATTTGTGTGTGAGTTGAAACTAATTAATTAATTATGGGTAAATGGTTAGAGTCTGTTCCATAATGTGTCATCATATTTGATTAAATGCTTCCATTTTGCTTCATTTTGATATGATCACTTACTTGATTTGGTTTGATTCACCTATTTATTACCACTTTGAGCTGAATTATTATTATTATTGAATATCTCTGAAGATGACATAGATACTAAGAAATTTATCTTCTGATTAGGAGCCTCAATATTTTGATTCATTTTCTTGGTTTGGAACATTTATATGTATCAATTCACCCATATCACCTCAAAGGAAACTTTACTATGTTCTGTACTTGATAAAATATAAACTTATAAGGGACCTTCTTGGGTCAGGGATTAGGGATACTGACAAGGATGATTAGGGCAATTGCCAGTTTCATGCAGTAATATTCCCAGATTGAGAAGTTTTCTTAGTTTTCAAAAAAACAACTTTGAGAATAGGAAATTTTTAAAAACATAGAATATTGCTGCAGCTCATTCAAAACTAAATGTAATAAAGAAATGCTTTGGATAGTTATGTTTTTAATTGATGCATCAGTATGAAGTTTAAAAGAATGAAAATTCTTCCCAAACAGATTTTTATGTGCTTGTCAAGCATAAATCCAAAGTTGATTATTGTTCTTTAGGGTATTCCATTCTCAAACTGAGTACTAGAATATATGAGACTTTTTTGGTGTGTGTTTCAAGGTTTGGAATTTTAACACAAGAAGTTAGAGCCAAGGATGTCTCTTCGTATAAAGGCTGTGGTAGATAAGTTTGTTCAAGAGTTGAAAGAAGCATTAGATGCTGATATTCAAGATAGGATCATGAAGGAGAGAGAGATGCAAAGTTATATTGAAGAGCGTGAGCATGAAGTAGCAGAGTGTGAAGCTGCATGGAAGGCTGAACTTTCTCGTCATGAGGTGTCCATTTCTCTAAAATTTATAATGTTTGTAGTGGGTTTTGCTACAAATCACTCTCATGATTAATCATATATCCTTGTATGATCATATGGATATATTTAAAATGTTAAAGGAATTAGAGAAAGGAGAAAGCAGTAGCAATCTAGCAATGCTAATGTCACTTGACTTTTGATGATTATCCTTTGTTCCCCTGTTTCAATTTCGAAGAGGTAAGGGTTTAAATTTAAACTTTTCACTTCCTTTGTTTAGCCTCCAAAAATTTAGCATTGACTACATGCCCTTTTTTCACCTGATGTTATCACTGTCGATAATCAAACTGAGGATGCAGCAAAAGAAGGTAGCAATTTAGGTTCTTCATCTTCGATGATCCATGGTGCAAATGAGAATAAAGCAAATTGGAGAACTGAGAGTGGCTCTTGTCTATCTCCTCGGCCAGATTACCAACAAAAGAAGGCAAGGCTCCTTTTCATGCAAGAGGAGGTTGGTTTTCACTCCCTTTAACATGATTAGTTAATTTAGGATTAGTTATATGTTGATTCTAGTCTTAATTTGATTTGGTTAATATTATCTGCTATTGTTAGTTGAGTTAAGGTTAAAATTAGTGTTAGTTTATACATAATTAAACATGCTGTTAAGAGCTTCTTGAGTTTGAATTTCAATTTGTTTGAATTGATTGATTGATACTTTGCTGAGTCCCTGTGAAATGCTGCTGATTTTTCATGTAATTGGTGTTGAATTTTGATTTGGTGTTGCAAAGAATGCTTGTTAGTGTTATTTTGTGTTATTTATGCTTTTGCATGCCAAGTGTTCGACAATATGCCAAGTATTTTCAATATGCTTCACAATATGCTCTTTTGTTGGGAACTTTCAGCACATAAAGTTTGATATGTATATAAAAGTCATTTAATTGAATAGAATAAACGTATGAAGATCAAAGTGGTTTAGGAGTGTAATTTAATTTTCTCTATGTTTTTGTATCTTTGAAGTGACTGGACTGCTAAATTGGATTAGTATTTCATTCTCTATTTTCACTGCTAGGCTTGCTCCTAGTTCATAGAACAGTTGCTTTATGTTGTGGCACATGCAACATGAACTCTCTGAAATATACTACTGCCTTCTTTAATGCCAAACCCCCCACTCTATCCATTATATATATATATTGCTTGTGTTGTTGTAAGTGTTTTGGTGGATTGTTTTATATTTTATTTTACTATTAGTAAGTATAGTAGTTAATGGAGAGCAAAGAAGAAAAGGCCTAATTAAAATCTAAAATCCGTTTGTGGTCTACATTTAATTAATTTGAACACATGATCAATTTACCTTTCTAGTAGGACACCCCTCACCCTCAAACTAAAAGACTATAAAATCAAATGAGTTTCTTTTGAATTTTTCACAATGTAACCGTTCTTGTCTCAATCAAAGTAATGTAACAGATCTGGTCATTTAAACAAATTACATAATGGATAATATGAATCTTCCTATCTCTTTCATGCACAGACCACACTTAGTTGTAGTAGGACATCATTGTTCTCTGTTTTCAAACTATAAAATGGCATTATATAAATAGAAGCAATTTGAATATTTACTTTTTCTAGTTTTATATATGTTATATGCTTTATTATATAGAACAAAATTTTGATCTTTTCAATTGTCATTGTGATCGTGCTAGCACAAAAAGCATGAATAAATAATTATGTTCTTGTTAAGGATTTGAATGTACTTGTTGATCAACTTATACTACTATTTTTATTTATTATGTGCTTTGTAGTGAAGTTTTTAGTTAGAAAGCTTATATTTGATAATATATACATATAAATGTGCAGCAGAATCTGTTTATTATTTTTTATGGTTCTAAAAATAGAAGAAGAGGACACAAAATTCAGGTAGATATTCAGGTAGTAGATCAACAAGATAGAAACATACTTCTATTTTAATTTTTTTATTCTTTTTGGAAAAGGAGAAGAAAGAATTAAATATTATCATTCATGGTGTGGAATAAGGCGATTAGATAGAACATATAATTTTGAATTTTATTTCTATCTAATTTAGCAGTTGTTAAACAAATTGGTGGTGCTAGGCGGATTGTAATCGACTCCTGCCTTCCATATCCCTCCTGTTAAACAAACTATTAAGCAAAATCTCTATACTTTTGATCAAGCAATTTAGGTGAAATTCTTATGTTTGTGTTGAATAATAATATAATATATTGTTTACATATCTTCCCTCTGCTCTGCTTCTTTTTGTATAATGAATTAAGAATACATTTAAGAGGCATTGATAGGAGAATTTGCTTTCAGTTTTTATTATATATTAAAATTCAAGGGCTGTAATGAAAATAGCTTCTGCATTGAAGTTCAAATTGCCATTATATACTTAGTGACTCCCAGTAAAGAGAAAAGAAAAGAAAAGATATTGTACGAAGTGAACGTGTTTCATCGTTTAGCTTCTTGTTTTTTTATTTATTTTCATGTGATGTGCAGCATTGTCATTGTGAGTAATCACAGTTTTATATTAGTTAGTTAATCTTTACTGTTTTTTATTTTGTTTTTTGTAAGATAAGTCTGTGATGTATCTATATATATCATCACTGCTACTCATACTAATAAGAACATTAATAATACACTTCATTTCATGCAATCTAGCTTAGTCTCATCTTCTCTACTCACTAATTCTCTGATTTCATATCATCACAACAATTTTTTTGATATTCTAGTGTTCTAACATTGCAAAATTTTTCATTTTGCTTATGGCAGATATATGCAGTGTCTTTCACCATTCGTATTGTGGTAAGTGTAGAAAATAGGTGAACAACCAAGAATTAACATACTTAATTAAATAGTTCATATAATTTTATTTGATCTACTTTTTATTTTGTAGTTTGATTTCATGTTTATTGCATTGATTTGGAAGTTTGATTTTGCACCCTTTATGATGTTGATCATTGCCATACTAAATAATAGTAAGATAATATTGTGCTGAATGACCTTCATATAGTTTGCTTGGACTGTTGTGTGATTTTTCAATGATATTTTCCTTCACCATTCTCCCTTTAGGTACCATTATGACAATATCCAAGGATAGAGTGAAACCATTCCCACAACTTGATAGCTGGAAATTGAGGAGATATTTGCTACTGGTATTGGATTGTTGTGTGATTTTTCTGGCTTATGAAGGACACTGACTTCTTCTCGGTAATCAATTTAATTTCACTTTTCTTTCAGTATATTTGGTTGTATGTAGAAACCAGTAGGGATGAGCTCTATTATAAATTTATACATTAGATTCATCTATGAAAAATTTACATGTTATCACCTACTAGTGGAAATTGTGACCGTATATGCTAACTGGAGCTTTGCAAGAATCAAGGAAATGGGATGGGATTAGACTGGTGGAATATGGCTCTATAGTTTAGTGACCTATGTGCCTCTTGATTTGCTTAAATTTGTGATTATATATCTATCTATTGTTTATTTAGTGTTTTTTTATATTAATATCTTTAATAAATATGATGTAAAGAAAATAGGTTATAGTAAAGAGAAATGGTATAAACCATTTGAGTAGTTAATCAGCTTTTTTTTAAGCTCTTGTATGAAATTGCGGAGGTTTAAAACCGTCACATTTTAAAAAAAAATCTGCATAAATTTGCGGCGGTTTTAAAACCGCCGCAATTTTTTTTAAATTCATTGACCAAAATAGCGGCGCTCTGTGACCGCTGCAAAATCAATTATCTGATTTGCAGCGGTTGTGCCAGCGGTTCATTCGAACCGCCGCAAAACCAAATTACAACCCCCTAATAGGCGACGCTTGTAGAACCGCTGGAATTTTATTTTGCGGCGGTTTTAAACCGCCGCAAATACATAAAAAAATCGCCGCTATTCGGCGTGTCTCTTGTAGTGATAAACCCTAAACCATAAACCCAAACCTTTAAACCTTAAACCGTAAACCCTAAACCCTAAACCCAAAGCCCTAAACTCTAAACCCTAAACACCAACCTATAAATAGAAAACCCTAAAACAAAAACCCTAAACACTAAACCACAAATCCTAAACCATAAACCATAAGGCATAAACCCTAAACCTTAAACCATAAACCCTAAACCCTAAACCTTAAACCTTAAACCATAAACCCTAAACCGTAAACCCTAAACACAAAACCCCATACCTTACACGATAATCCCTAAAAGCTAAACCGTAAACCTCACAACATAAAACCTAAACCCTAAACCTCAAATAATAAAACCTAAACCATAAACCATAAACTCTAAACCCTAAACCCTACACCCTAAACCTTAAAACCCAGACCCTAAAACCTAAAGAATAAAACCTAAATCCTAATCCATAAACACTAAACCCCAAACCATCAACCCTAAACCCTAAACCACAATCCACAAACCCTAAACCATAAATCCTAAACCTTAAAGCCCAACCGATAAACACCAAACCCTAAAACACAAATACTAAACCCAAACTATAACCCATAAACACCAAACCTTAAACCCTAAACCACACACACCAAACACTAAACCCTATACCCAAAACCCTAAACACTAAACCATAAACCCTAAACCCAAAAACATAAACCATAAACCATAAACCCTAAACCCTAAACACAACACCATAATCCCAAAACCATAAATCCTAAACCCTAAACCCTAAATCCAAAACCCATAACCCTAAACCCTAAACCCTAAAACATAAACCCTATACCTAACCCAAAACCATAAACCCTAAACCCAAAACAAAAAACCCTAAACCCTAAACCATAATCCATAAGCCATAAACCCTAAACCCTAAACCATAAAACCTAAACCTTAAACCCTAAATCACAAACCCTAAACCATAACCATAAACCCTAATCACGAAACCGAAAACCCTAAACCCTAAACACCACCCCACAAACACAAAACTCTAAAATAAAAACCCTAAACAATAAACCCTAAGGCCTAAACGCTAAACTCGAATCCACAAACACCAAACCCTAAACCCTAAACCCCAAACCATAAACCCTAAACCCAAAATCCTAAACAAAAAACATAAACCTTAAACCATAAACGCTAAACCCTAAATCATAAAACCTAAACCATAAACCCTAAACGCTAAACCCAAAACCCTAAACCTGAATCCCTAAACAATCAACCCTAACCCCAAAACCCTAAACCCTAAACCACAAACCCTAAACCCTAAACCTTAAACCCTAAACACTAAACTCTAAATCCTAAACCCTAAACCATAAACCACAAATCCAAAACCTTAAAGCCTAAAGCATAAACCCTAAATCCTAAACCCTAAACCCTAAACCATAAACCTAAAACCCAAAACCCTAAACCATAAACCCAAAACCCTACCCTAACCCTTAAACCCTAAACCCTAAACCCTAAACCATAAACCATAAACCCTAAATCCTAAACCCTAAAACCTAAACCATAAACCCCAAAATCCTAAACCCTAAACACTATACCCTAAACCATAAACCATAAACCACAAATCCAAAACCCTAAACCCTAAAGCATAAACCGTAAACCATAAACACTAAACCCTATACCCTATACCCTAAACCATAAATCCAAAACCGAAAACCCTAAAGCATAAACTCAAAACCCTAAACCATAAACCATAAACCCTAAACCATAAACCCAAAACCCTAAACCTTAAATCTTAAAACATAAACCATAAATCCTATACTCTAAACTATAAAACCTAAACCCTAAACCATAAAACCTAAACCCTAATCCTTAAACCAAAACCCCAAACCCTAAACCATAAACACTAACCTACAAACACAAAACCCTATAACATAAACCATAAACACTAAACCCTAATCCACAAACCCTAAACCATAAACCCTAAGACCTAAACCTTAAACCCCAACCCACAAACACCAAACCCTAAAGAATAAACCATAAACCCTAGACCCCAAACCATAAACCCTAAACCATAAACCATAAACCATAAACCCTAAACCATAAAATCTAAACCATAAACAAAAACCATAATCCCTAAACCCAAAATCCAAAACACTAAACCCTAAACCCTAAACCCTAAACCCAAACCCTTAAACCCTAAACATTAAATCATAAACCCAAAATCGTAAATCCTAAACCCTAAACACTAAACCCTAAACGCTAAACCCCAACCCACAAACACCAAACCCTAAACCATAAACCCCAACCATTAAACCCTAAACACCAAACTCTAAACTATAAACGCTAAATCATAAACCATAAACCCAAAATTCTAAACCCTGAACCCTGAACCCTAAACCCTAAACTCAAAATCATAAACCCTAAACAATAAACTCTAAGGCCTAAACGATAAACTCCAACCCACAAACACCAAACCCTAAACCCTAAACCCCAAACCATAAACCCAAAACCCTAAACAAAAAAATCCATAAACTTTAAACTATAAACTCTAAACCCTAAACCATAAAACCTAAACCATAAACCCTAAACCCAAAACCCTAAACCCTAATCCCTAAATAATCAACCCTAAACCCAAAATCCTAAACCCTAAACCACAAATGCTAAACCCTAAACCTTAAACCCTAAACACTAAACTTGAAACCCTAAAACCTAAATCCTAAACCTAAAACCATAAACCATAAACCCTAAACCCTAAACCCAAAACCCTAAACCATACACCATAAACCATAAACCATAAACCCTAAACCCTAAACCCTAAACCAAACTCCCAAACCCTAAACCCTAAACACCACCTTAAAAACACAAAATCATAAAACATAAATCCTAAACACGAAACTCTAAACCCCAAACCATAAATCATAAACCATAAACCCTAAATCATAAACTCTAAACCCTAAACCATAAACCCTAAACCATAAAACCTAAACTATAAACCCAAAACCATAATCCCTAAACCCAAAACCCTAAACCTTAAACCCTAAACCCTAAACCCTAAACACAAAACCATAAACCCTAACCCTTAAACCCTAAACCCTAAACCTTAAACCCTAAACCCAAAAGACTGAACCCTAAATCCTAAACCCTAAACCTAAAGCCTAACCCAAAACCCCAAACCCTAAACCCTAAACACAACCCTATACACACAAAACCCGAAAACATAAACCCTAAACACTAAACCCTAATCCACAAACACTAAACCATAATCCATAAGGCCTAAACCTTAAACTCCAACCCACAAACACCAAACTTTAAACCCTAAATCCTAAACCCCAAACCATAAACCCTAAACCCTAAACCATAAACCATAAACCCTAAAGCCTAAACCATAAACCCAAATCCATAATCTCTAAACCCTAAACACTAAACCCTAAACCATAAACCAAAAACTATAAACCCTAAACCTTAAACCCTAAACCCTAAACTCAAAACCTCAAAACCCAAAACCTTACACCCTAAACCATAAACCATAAACCATAAACCCCAAAGCCAAAACCCTAAACCCTGAATAATAAAACCTAATCCCTAAACCCTAAACCCTAAAACCACAAACCCTAAACCATAAACATTAAACCCTAAACCCTAAACAACACCATACAAACACAAAACTCTAAAACATAAACCCTAATCCCTAAACACTTATCCACAAACCGTAAACCATATACCCATATGCCTAAACCCTAAACGCCAAACCATAAACCATAAACCATAAACCTAAACCATAAACCATAAACCTTAAACCCTAAACCATATAACCAAAACCCTAAACCCAAAACCAAAAACCATAAACCCTGATCCCTAAATCATAAACACAAAACCGTAAACCATTAACACTAGTTCCTAAAGCCTAAACCATAAACACTAAACCCTAAACCATACAACCTAAACCCTAAACTCTAAAATAAAAACCCTAAACCTTGAACCCTAAATTATAAACGCAAAACTATAAACACTAATCCCTAAACACTAAAACCTAAACACTAAAACCTAAACCATAAATCCTAAACCCAAAACCCGAAATCCAAAACCCAAAACCCAAAACCCTAAACCCTAAACCCTAAACCATAAACTATAAACCCAAACCCCTAAAACTTAAACCATAAAAACTAAACCCTAAACTGTAAACCCTAAACCCAGAGCACAAAACCCTAAACCCGAAATTATAAACCTTAAACACTAAACCCTAAACCATAAACCTTAAACCATAACCCAAAACCCTAAATCCAAAACCGAAAACCTTAAACCTTAAACACCACCGCACAAACACAAACTCTAAATCACAAACCCTAAACTATAAACCCTAAGGCCAAAACACTAAACCATAAATCGTAAACCTTAAACCCTAAACCCTAAACAATAAACCCTAAACCCTAAACCCTAAACCCAAAACCCTAAACCATAAACACCAAACTCTAAACCCTAAACCCTAAGCCCCAAATGATAAACCTTAAACCCTAAAGCCTAAACCCTAAACCCGAAACCTTAAACCTTAAACCCTAAATCCTAAACCCTAAACCCTAAACCATAAAACTTAAACCCTAAACCCAAAACCCAAAACCCCAAACAATACACCCAAAACCCTAAACCCTAATCCCTAAATAATCAACCGAAACTTCGAAACCCTAAACCCTAACCATAAACCCTAAACCATAAACCCTAAACCCAAAACAAAAAACCATAAACCTTAAACCATAAACTCTAAACCCTAAACCATAAAACCTAAACCATAAACCCTAAACCAAATCCAAAACCCTAAACCCTAATCCCTAAACAATCAACCCTAACCCCAAAACCCTAAACCATAAACCACAAACCCTAAACCCTAAACCTTAAACCCTAAACACTAAACTCTAAACCCTAAACCCTAAACCATAAAGGACAAATCCAAAACCATAAAGCCTAAAGCATAAACCCTAAACCATAAACCCTAAACCCTAAACCCTATACCCTATACCCTAAACCATACACCCAAAACCCAAAACCCTCAACCATAAACCCAAAACCCAACCCTAACCCTTAAACCCTAAACCCTAAACCATAAACCATAAACCCTAAATCTTATACCCTAAAACCTAAACCCTAAACACTATACCCTAAACCCTAAACCATAAACCACAAATCCAAAACCCTAAAGCGTAAAGCATAAACCCTAAACCATAAACCCTAAACCCTAAACCTAATACCCTAAATCATAAACCCAAAACCCTAAACCATAAACCCAACAACCTAAACCATAAACCATAAACCTTAAACCCTAAACCCAAAACCCTAAACCTTAAACCTTAAAACATAAACCACAAATCCTATACACTAAACTATAAAACCTAAACCCTAAACCATAAAACCTAAACCCTAATCCTTAAACCAAAACCCCAAACACTAAACCATAAACACCACCCTACAAACACAAAACCCTATAACACTAAACCCTAATCCACAAACCCTAAACGATAAACCCTATGACCTAAACCATAAACCCCAACCCACAAACACCAAACCCTAAACAATAAACCTTAAACCCTAAACCCCAAACCATAAACAGTAAACTGTAAACCATAAACCATAAACACTAAACCATAAAATCTAAACCATAAACAAAAACCATAATCCCTAAACCCTAAACCCAAAATCCAAAACACTAAACCCTAAACCCTAAACCTTAAACCCTAAACCCTAAACCATAAAACATAAACCCTAAATCCTAAACCCTAAAACCTAAACTGTAACCCAAAACTCTAAACCCTAAACACTAAACCCTAAACCCTAAACCCTAAACCTTAAACCTTCAACACTAAACCCTAAATCATAAACCCAAAACACTAAACCCTAAACCTTAAACCTTAAATCATAAACCCTAAACCCTAAACCCTAAACCGTAAACCTAAAACCCTAAACCTTAAATCATAAACCCAAAACCGTAAACCTTAAACACTAAACCATAAACCAAAAACCAAAAACATTAAAACCTAAACCATAAAACCTAAACACTAAAGCCTAAACCCTAAACCCTAATCCTTAAACCATAAACCCTAAACCATAAACCCAAAGCCCTAAATTCTAAACCCTAAACACCAACCTACAAACAGAAAACCCTAAAACACAAATCCTAAACCCTAAACCGCAAACCCTAAACCATAAACTGTAAGGCCTAAACCGTAAACCTTCAACCATAAACCCTAAACCCTAAACCTTAAACCATAAACCATAAACCCTAAACCGTAAACCATAAACAAAAAACCCCATACCTTACACCATAATCCCTAAAAGCTAAACCATAAAGTGCACAACATAAAACCTAAACCCTAAACCCCAAATAATAAAACCAAAACCATAAAACATAAACCCTAAACCCTAAACCCTACACATTAAACATTAAACCCCAGACCCTAAAACCTAAAGAATAAAACTTAAATCCTAAACCCTAAACCCCAAACGCTAAACCATAATCCACAAACCCTAAACCATAAATCCTAAACCCTAAAGCCCAACCCACAAACACTAAACTCTAAAACACAAATACTAAACCCAAACCATAACCCATAAACACGAAACCCTAAACCCTAAACCCTAACCCACACACACCAAACACTAAACCCTAAACCCAAAACACAAAACACTAAACCATAAACTCTAAACCCAAAACCCAAAACCCAAAACCATAAACCATAAACCATAAACCCTAAACCCAACACCATAAACCATAAACCATAAATCCTAGACCCTAAACCCTAAATAAAACCCATAACCCTAAACCCGAAACCATAAACCATAAACCTAAACCCAAAACTATAACCCCTAAACCCAAAACAAAAAACATTAAACCCTAAACCATAATCCATAAGCCATAAACCCTAAACCCTAAACCATAAAACCTAAACCTTAAACCCTAAATCACAAACCCTAAACCATAAACCCCAAACCATAACCCTAAACCCTAACCCCGAAACCCTAAACACTAAACACTAAACACCACCCCACAAACACAAAACTCTAAAACAAAAACCCTAAACAATAAACTCTAAGGCCTAAACGCTAAACTCTAACCCACAAACACCAAACCCTAAACCCTAAACCCCAAACCATAAACCCTAAACCCTAAACCCTAAATAAAAAACCATAAACCTTAAACCATAAACTCTAAACCCTAAACCATAAAACCTAAACCATAAACCATAATCCTAAACCCTAAACCCAAAACCTTAAACCTTAAACCCTAAATAATCAACCTTAAATCCTAAACCCTAAACCCTAAACTACAAAGCCTAAACCCTAAACCCTAAACCCTAAACCCTAAACCCTAAATAAAACCCCCAAACTCTAAAGCCTAAACACCGCCCTACAAACACAAAACTGTAAAACATAGACCCTAAACCCTAAACCCTAATCCACAAATCACTAACCATAAACCCTAAGGTCTAAACCCTAAACCCCAACCTCCAAACACCAAACCCTAAACCATAAACCTCAAACATTAAACCCTAAAGCCTAAACCTTAAACCATAAACATTAAACCCTAAATCATAAACCCAAAATCGTAAACCCTCAACCATAAACCAAAAATACTAAACCCTAAACCATAAAACCTAAACCCTAAAGCCTAAAGCCTAAACCATAATCCTTAAACCAAAAACCATAAACCACAAACCCAAAGCCCTAAACACTAAACCATAAACCCTAAAGCCCTAAACTCTAAACCCTAAACACCAACCTACAAAAAAAACCCTAAAACACAAACCCTAAACCCTAAACCATAAACCCTAAACCCTAAACCCTAAACCAAACCCTAAACAATAAACCCTAAACACTAAACACCAAACCATAAACTCTAAACCCTAAACGATAAACCATAAACCCTTAACCATAAAATCTAAACCATAAACAAAATCCATAATCCCTAAACCCTAAACCCAAAATCCAAAACACTAAACCCTAAACCCTAAACCCAAAACCATAAACCCTAAACCTTAAACACTAAACCCTAAACCATAAACCATAAACCCTAAATCCTAAACCCTAAAACCTAAACTGTAACACAAAACACTAAACCCTAATCACTAAACCCTAAACCCTAAACCTTAAACCTTAAACCTTAAACCCTAAACCCTAAATCATAAACCCAAAACCCTAAACCATAAATCTTAAACCTTAAATCATAAACCCTAAACCCTAAACCCTAAACCATAAACCTAAAACCCTAGACCCAAAACCTTAAATCATAAACCCAAAATAGTAAACCTTAAACCCTAAACCATAAACCAAAAACCAAAAACACTAAAACCTATACCATAAAACCTAAACACTAAAGCCTAAACCCTAAACCTAATCCTTAAACCATAAACCCTAAACCATAAACCCTAAACCATAAACCC
>NC_029776.3:35323370-35433153 GCF_000817695.3 Arachis duranensis | reverse complement strand
AAACCATAAACCCTAAACCCTAAACCCTAAATAAAAAACCATAAACCTTAAACCATAAACTCTAAACCCTAAACCATAAAACCTAAACCATAAACCATAAATCCTAAACCCTAAACCCAAAACCTTAAACCCTAAACCCTAAATAATCAACCTTAAATCCTAAACCCTAAACCCTAAACTACAAAGCCTAAACCCTAAACCCTAAACCCTAATCCCTAAACCCTAAATAAAACCCCCAAACTCTAAAGCCTAAACACCGCCCTACAAACACAAAACTGTAAAACATAGACCCTAAACCCTAAACCCTAATCCACAAATCACTAACCATAAACCCTAAGGTCTAAACCCTAAACCCCAACCTCCAAACACCAAACCCTAAACCATAAACCTCAAACATTAAACCCTAAAGCCTAAACCTTAAACCATAAACATTAAACCCTAAATCATAAACCCAAAATCGTAAACCCTCAACCATAAACCAAAAACACTAAACCCTAAACCATAAAACCTAAACCCTAAAGCCTAAAGCCTAAACCATAATCCTTAAACCATAAACCATAAACCACAAACCCAAAGCCCTAAACACTAAACCATAAACCCTAAAGCCCTAAACTCTAAACCCTAAACACCAACCTACAAACAAAAAACCCTAAAACACAAACCCTAAACCCTAAACCATAATCCCTAAACCCTAAACCCTAAACCAAACCCTAAACAATAAACCCTAAACCCTAAACACCAAACCATAAACTCTAAACCCTAACCCATAAACCATAAACCCTAAACCATAAAATCTAAACCATAAACAAAAACCATAATCCCTAAACCCTAAACCCAAAATCCAAAACACTAAACCCTAAACCCTAAACCCAAAACCATAAACCCTAAACCTTAAACACTAAACCCTAAACCATAAACCATAAACCCTAAATCCTAAACCCTAAAACCTAAACTGTAACACAAAACACTAAACCCTAAACCCTAAACCTTAAACCTTAAACCTTAAACCTTAAACCCTAAACCCTAAATCATAAACCCAAAACCCTAAACCATAAATCTTAAACCTTAAATCATAAACCCTAAACCCTAAACCCTAAACCATAAACCTAAAACCCTAGACCCAAAACCTTAAATCATAAACCCAAAACAGTAAACCTTAAACCGTAAACCATAAACCAAAAACCAAAAACACTAAAACCTATACCATAAAACCTAAACACTAAAGCCTAAACCCTAAACCCTAATCCTTAAACCATAAACCCTAAACCATAAACCCTAAACCATAAACCCAAAGCCCTAAACTCTAAACCCTAACCACCATCCTACAAACAGAAAAACCTAAAACACAAACCCTAAACCCTAAACCGCAAACCCTAAACCATAAACTGTAAGGCCTAAACCGTAAACCTTCAACCATAAACCCTAAACCCTAAACCTTAAACCATAAACCATAAACCCTAAACCGTAAACCCTAAACAAAAAACCCCATACCTTACACCATAATCCCTAAAAGCTAAACCATAAAGTGCATAACATAAAACCTAAACCCTAAACCCCAAATAATAAAACCAAAACCATAAAACATAAACCCTAAACCCTAAACCCTACACATTAAACATTAAACCCCAGACCCTAAAACCTAAAGAATAAAACTTAAATCCTAAACCCTAAACCCCAAACGCTAAACCATAATCCACAAACCCTAAACCATAAATCCTAAACCCTAAAGCCCAACCCACAAACACTAAACTCTAAAACACAAATACTAAACCCAAACCATAACCCATAAACACGAAACCCTAAACCCTAAACCCTAACCCACACACACCAAACACTAAACCCTAAACCCAAAACACAAAACACTAAACCATAAACTCTAAACCCAAAACCCAAAACCGAAAACCATAAACCATAAACCATAAACCCTAAACCCTAAACCCTAAACCCAACACCATAAACCATAAACCATAAATCCTAGACCCTAAACCCAAAATAAAACCCATAACCCTAAACTTGAAACCATGAACCATAAACCTAAACCCAAAACTATAACCCCTAAACCCAAAACAAAAAACATTAAACCCTAAACCATAATCCATAAGCCAAAAACCCTAAACCCTAAACCATAAAACCTAAACCTTAAACCCTAAATCACAAACCCTAAACCATAAACCCCAAACCATAACCCTAAACCCTAATCCCGAAACCGAAAACACTAAACACTAAACACCACCCCACAAACACAAAACTCTAAAACACAAACCCTAAACAATAAACCCTAAGGCCTAAACGCTAAACTCTAACCCACAAACACCAAACCCTAAACCCTAAACCCCAAACCATAAACCCTAAACCCCAAACCCTAAACAAAAAACCATAAACCTTAAACCATAAACTCTAAACCCTAAACCATAAAACCTAAACCATAAACCCTAAACACTAAACCCAAAACCTTAAACCCTAAACCCTAAATAATCAACCTTAAATCCTAAATCCTAAACCCTAAACTACAAACCCTAAACCATAAACCCTAAACCCTAAACCCTAAACCCTAAATAAAACCCCCAAACTCTAAAGCCTAAACACCGCCCTACAAACACAAAACTGTAAAACATAAACCATAAACCCTAAACCCTAATCCACAAATCACTAACCATAAACCCTAAGGTCTAAACCCTAAACCCCAACCTCCAAACACCAAACCCTAAACCATAAACTTCAAACATTAAACCCTAAACCCTAAACCTTAAACCAAAAACATTAAACCCTAAATCATAAACCTAAAATCGTAAACCGTAAACCATAAACCCTCAACAATAAACCAAAAACACTAAACCCTAAACCATAAAACCTAAACCCTAAAGCCTAAAGCCTAAACCCTAATCCTTAAACCACAAACCATAAACCACAAACCCAAAGCCCTAAACACTAAACCATAAACCCTAAAGCCCTAAACTCTAAACCCTAAACACCAACCTACAAACAAAAAACCCTAAAACACAAACCATAAACCCTAAACCCTAAACCCTAAACCAAACCCTAAACAATAAACCCTAAACCCTAAACACCAAACCATAAACACTAAACCCTAAACCATAAACCATAAACCCTAAACCATAAAATCTAAACCATAAACAAAATCCATAATCCCTAAACCCTAAACCCAAAATCCAAAACACTAAACCCTAAACACTAAACCCTAAACCATAAACCCTAAACCTTAAACACTAAACCCTAAACCATAAACCATAAACCCTAAATCCTAAACCCTAAAACCTAAACTGTAACACAAAACCCTAAACCCTAAACACTAAACCCTAAACCTTAAACCTTAAACCTTAAACTTTAAACCCTAAACCCTAAATCATAAACCCAAACCCCTAAACCCTAAACCCTAAACCCTAAACCTAAACTGTAACACAAAACCCTAAACCCTAAATACTAAACCCTAAACCCTAAACCTTAAACCTTAAACTTTAAACCCTAAACCCTAAATCATAAACCCAAAACCCAAAACCATAAACCTAAAACTTTAAACCATAAACCCTAAACCCTAAACCCTAAACCGTAAACCTAAAACCCTAGACCAAAAACCTTAAATCATAAACCCAAAACAGTAAACCTTAAACCCTAAACCATAAACCAAAAACCAAAAACACTAAAACCTAAACCATAAAACCTAAACACTAAAGCCTAAACCCTAAACCCTAATCCTTAAACCATAAACCCTAAACCATAAACCCTAAACTATAAACCCAAAGCCTTAAACTCTAAACCCTAAACACCAACCTACAAACAGAAAACCCTAAAACACAAACCCTAAACCCTAAACCGCAAACCCTAAACCATAAACCGTAAGGCCTAAACCGTAAACCTTCAACCATAAACCATAAACCCTAAATCGTAAACCCTAAACAAAAAACCCCACTCCTTACACCATAATCCCTAAAAGCTAAACCATAAAGTGCACAACATAAAACCTAAACCCTAAACCCCAAATAATAAAACCAAAACCATAAAACAAAAACCCTAAACCCTAAACCCTACACATTAAACATTAAACCCCAGACCCTAAAACCTAAAGAATAAAACTTAAATCCTAAACCCGAAACCCCAAACCCCAAACCCTGAACCATAATCCACAAACCCTAAACCATAAATCCTAAACCCTAAAGCCCAACCCACAAACACTAAACTCTAAAACACAAATACTAAACCCAAACCATAACCCATAAACACCAAACCCTAAACCCTAAACCCTGACCCACACACACCAAACACTTAACCCTAAACCCAAAACAGAAAACACTAAACCATAAACTCTAAACCCAAAACCCAAAACCCAAAACCACAAACCATAAACCATAAACCCTAAACCCTAAACCCAACACCATAAACCATAAACCATAAACCCTAGACCCTAAACCCTAAATAAAACCCATAACCCTAAACCCTAAACCATAAACCATAAACCTAAACCCAAAACTATAACCCCTAAACCCAAAACAAAAAACATTAAACCCTAAACCATAATCCATAAGCCATAAACCCTAAACCCTAAACCATAAAACCTAAACCTTAAACCCTAAATCACAAACCCTAAACCATAAACCCCAAACCATAACCCTAAACCCTAATCCCGAAACCAAAAACCCTAAACCCTAAACACCACCCCACAAAAACGAAACTCTAAAACACAAACCCTAAACAATAAACCCGAAGGCCTAAACGCTAAACTCTAACCCACAAACACCAAACCCTAAACCCTAAACCCCAAACCATAAACCCTAAACCCTAAGCCCTAAACAAAAAACCATAAACCTTAAACCATAAACTCTAAACCCTAAACCATAAACCCTAAACCATAAACCCTAAACTATAAACCCAAAGCCTTAAACTCTAAACCCTAAACACCAACCTACAAACAGAAAACCCTAAAACACAAACCCTAAACCCTAAACCGCAAACCCTAAACCATAAACCGTAAGGCCTAAACCGTAAACCTTCAACCATAAACCATAAACCCTAAATCGTAAACCCTAAACAAAAAACCCCACTCCTTACACCATAATCCCTAAAAGCTAAACCATAAAGTGCACAACATAAAACCTAAACCCTAAACCCCAAATAATAAAACCAAAACCATAAAACAAAAACCCTAAACCCTAAACCCTACACATTAAACATTAAACCCCAGACCCTAAAACCTAAAGAATAAAACTTAAATCCTAAACCCGAAACCCCAAACCCCAAACCCTGAACCATAATCCACAAACCCTAAACCATAAATCCTAAACCCTAAAGCCCAACCCACAAACACTAAACTCTAAAACACAAATACTAAACCCAAACCATAACCCATAAACACGAAACCCTAAACCCTAAACCCTAACCCACACACACCAAACACTAAATCCTAAACCCAAAACACAAAACACTAAACCATAAACTCTAAACCCAAAACCCAAAACCGAAAACCATAAACCATAAACCATAAACCCTAAACCCTAAACCCAACACCATAAACCATAAACCATAAATCCTAGACCCTAAACCCTAAATAAAACCCATAACCCTAAACCCTAAACCATAAACCATAAACCTAAACCCAAAACTATAACCCCTAAACCCAAAACAAAAAACATTAAACCCTAAACCATAATCCATAAGCCATAAACCCTAAACCCTAAACCATAAAACCTAAACCTTAAACCCTAAATCACAAACCCTAAACCATAAACCCCAAACCATAACCCTAAACCCTAATCCCGAAACCGAAAACACTAATCAAAAACCCTAAACCCTAAACACCACCCCACAAAAACGAAACTCTAAAACACAAACCCTAAACAATAAACCCGAAGGCCTAAACGCTAAACTCTAACCCACAAACACCAAACCCTAAACCCTAAACCCCAAACCATAAACCCTAAACCCTAAACCCTAAACAAAAAACCATAAACCTTAAACCATAAACTCTAAACCCTAAACCATAAAACCTAAACCATAAACCCTAAACCCTAAACCCAAAACCTTAAACCCTAAGCCCTAAATAATCAACCTTAAACCCTAAACCATAAACCCTAAACTACAACCCCCTAAACCATAAACCCTAAACCCTAAACCCCAAACAATAAAACCTAAATCATAAACCATAAACCCTAAACCCTGAACCCTACACCCTAAACCAAAAACCCCAAACCCTAAACCTAAACAACACAAGCTAAACCCTGAATCCTAAACCCCAAACGCTAAACCCTAAACCCTAAACCACAAACCACATACCCGAAACCATAAATACTAAACCCTAAAGCCCAACCCACAAACACCTAACCCTAAAACATAAATCAAAAACCCAAACCATAACCATAAACACCAAATCCTAAACCCTAATCCCTAATCCCTAAACCATAAACCCTACACCCTAAACCATAAACCCAAAATCCAAAACCTTAAACCCTAACCCACACTCACCAAACACTAAATCCTAAACACAAAATCCTAAACCATAAACCATAAACTCTAAACCTTAAACCCTAAACCCTAAACCATAAACCATAAACCATAAACCCTAAACCCAACACCGTAAACCCTAAACCATAAATCCTAAACCCTAAACCCTAAATCCAAAATCCAAAACCCAAAACCCTAAACCCTAAACCATAAACCATAAACCCTAAAACCTAAACCCAAAACTATAAACCCTAAACCCAGAAAAAAAACCCTAAACACTAAACCATAATGCATAAACCATAAACCCTAAACGCTAAATCATAAAACCTAAACCTTAAACCCTAAACCACAAACACTAAACCCTAAACCTTAATCCCGAAACCGAAAACACTAAACCATAAATACCTCGCCACAAACAAAAAACTCAAAATCACAAACCCTAAACAATAAACCTTAATGCCTAAATGATAAACTCCAACCCACAAACACCAAACCCTAAACCCTAAACCGCAAACCATAAACTCTAAACCCTAAACAAAAAACCATAAACCTTAAACCATAAACTCTAAACCCGAAACCATAAAACCTAAATCATAAACCCTAAACCCTAAACCAAAACCCTAAACCCTAATCCCTAAACAATCAACCCTAACCCCAAAACCATAAACCCTAAACCACAAACACTAAACCCTAAACCTTAAGCCCTAAACACTAAACTATAAACCCTAAACCCTAAACCATAAATGAAAAATCCAAAACCATAAAGCAAAAGCATAAACCCTAAACCCAAACCCTAAACCCTATACCCTAAACCATAAACCCAAAACCATAAACCCAAAACCCTACCCTAACCCTTAAACCCTAAACCCTAAACCATAGACAATAAACCCTAAATCCTAAACCTTAAAACCTAAACCATAAACCCCAAAAGCCTAAACCCTAAACACTATACCCTAAACCCTAAACCATAAACCACAAATCCAAAACCCTAAAGTGTGAAGAATAAACCATAAACCCTAAACCCTATACCCTAAACCATAAACCCAAAATCCAAAACCCTAAACCATAAACCCAAAACCCTAAACCATAGACCATAAACCCTAAACCCTAAACCCAAAACCCTAAACCTTAAACCTTAAAACATAAACCATAAATCCTATACACTAAACTATAAAACCTAAACCCTAAACCATAAAACCTAAACCCTAATCCTTAAACCAAAACCCCAAACACTAAACCATAAACACCACCCTACAAACACAAAACCCTATAACATAAACCCTAAACACTAAACCCTAATCCACAAACCCTAATCCATAAACCCTAAGACCTAAACCTTAAACCCCAACCCACAAACACCAAACCCTAAACAACAAACCCAAAACCCTAAACCCCAAACCATGAACACTAAACCCAAAACCATAAACCGTAAACACTAAACCGTAAAATCTAAACCATAAACAAAAACCATAATCCCTAAAATCCTAAACCCAAAATCCAAAACACTAAACCCTAAACCCTAAACCCTAAACCATAAACCCTAAACCTTAAACCCTAAACCCTAAACCATAAACCATAAACCCTAAATCCTAAACCCTAAAACCTAAACCGTAACCCAAAACCCTAAACCCTAAACACTAAACCCTAAACCCTAAACCATAATCCATAAACCCTAATTCCTAAACCCTAAACCCTAAACCGAAAATGCTAAACCCTAAACCATAAACCATAAACCATAAACCATAAACCATAAAGCCTAAACCATAAACCCTAAGGCATAAACCATAAACCCCAAACCATAAACCCTATACCCTAAACACTAAACAATAAACCATAAACACTAAACCTTAAAAAACAAATGCTAAACCATAAACGCTAAACCATAAACCCCAAACACCATCTTACAAACACAAAACCCTAAAACATAAACCATAATCCCTAAACCCTAATACACAAATCATAAACCATAATCCATAAGGCCTAAACCCTAAATCCTAAACCCCAACAAACAAACACCAAACCCGAAACCATAAACCCCAAACATTAAACCCTAAACCCCAAACCCTAAACCATAAACGCTAAACCATAAACCATAAATCCTAAATCATAAACCCTAAACCATAAACCCTAAACCTTAAACCATAAACCCTAAACCATAAAACCTGAAAGCTAAACCCTAAAGCCCAAACCCAAAACCCAAACCCCAAACCTTAAACCTTAAATCATAAACCCTAAACCCTAAACCCAAAACCTTAAACCCTAAACCTTAAATAATAAACCCAAAATCGTAAACCCTAAACCCTAAACCGTAAACCAAAAACCAAAAACACTAAAACCTAAACCATAAAATCTAAACCCTAAAGCCTAAACCCTAAACCCTAATCCTTAAACCATAAACCCTAAACCATAAACCCAAGGCTTTAAACCATAAACCGTAAACCCTAAACCCTAAACCCAAAACCCTAAACTCTAAACCATAAATCTTAAACCATAAACCATAAACCCTAAACCTTAAACCATAAACCAAAAACCCTAAACCATAAACACTAAACACAAAACCCCAAACAAAAAACCCTAAAACACAAACCCTAAACACCAAACCACAAACCCTAAACAAAAAACCGTAAGGCCTAAACCCTAAATCTTAAACCATAAACCATAAACCCTTAGCCTTAAACCATAAACCATAAACCCTAAACCATAAACACTAAACACAAAACCCCATACCTTACACCATAATCACTAAAAGTTAAACCGTAAACCTCACAACATAAAACCTAAACCCTAAACCCCAAACAATAAAACCTAAACCATAAACCATAAACCCTAAACCATAAACCCTACACACTAAACCATAAACCCCAAACCCTAACCATAAAACCTAAACCCTAAACCCCAAATGCTAAACCCTAAACCCTAAACCACAAACCCGAAACCATAAATCCTAAACCCTAAAGCCCAACCCATAAACACCAAAACCTAAAACACAAATCACAAACCCAAACCATAACCATAAACACCAAACCCTAAACCCTAATAACTAAACCCTAAACTATAAACCCTAAACCCTAAACCATAAACCCAAAATCCAAAACCCTAAACCCTAACCCACACACACCAAACCCTAAATCCTAAACCTAAAACCCTAAACCATAAACCATAAACTCTAAACCCAAAACCCAAAACCCTAAAAAATAAACCATAAACCTTAAAACAACACCGTAAACCCTAAACCATAAATCCTAAACCCTAAACCCTAAATCCAAAACCTAAAACCCAAAACCCTAAACCTTAAACCCTAAACCATAAACCATAAACCCTAAAACATAAACCATAAAACCTAAACCCAAAACTATAAACTTTAAACCAAGAACAAAAAACCCTAAACCCTAAACCATAATCCATAAACCATAAACACAAAACCCTAAACCCTAAAACCTAAACCTTAAACCCTAAACCACAAACCCTTAACCCTAAACCCTAAACCACAAACCCTAAACCCTAAGCCCTAACCCACAAACACCAAACCCTAAACCATAAACCCCAAACATTAAACCCTAAACACCAAACCCTAAACTATAAATGCTAAATCATAAACCATAAACCCAAAATCCTATACCCTGAACCCTTAATCATAAACCCAAAACCTTAAAAACTAAACCCTGAACCCTAAACCATAAATCATAAACACTAAACTCTAAACCATAAATCCTAAACCCAAAACCCTAAACCATAAACCATAAACTCTAAACCCAAAACCCAAAACCCTAAACCGTAAACCATAAACCATAAACCCTAAACCAAACACCGTAAACCCTAAACCATAAATCCTAAACACTAAACCTTAAATCCAAAACCCAAAACCCTAAACCCTAAACCCTAAACCATAATACATAAACCCTAAACCTAAACCATAAAACCTAAGCCCTAAACCCAAAACAAAAAACCCTAAACCCTAAACCTTAATCCATAAACCATAATCCCTAAATGCTAAACCATAAAACCTAAACCTTAAACCCTAAACCACAAACCCTAAACCCTAAACCCTAACCCATAACCCTAAACCCTAATCCCGAAATCGAAAACCCTAAACTATAAACACCACCCCACAAACACAAAACTCAAAATCATAAACCATAAACAATAAGCCATAAGGCCTAAACGATAAACTCCAACCCACAAACACCAAACCCTAAACCCCAAACTATAAACCCTAAACCCTAAATGAAAAACCATAAACACCCTATATAAAAAACCATAAACCTTAAACAATAAACTCTAAACCCTAAACCATAAAACCTAAACCATAAACCTTAAACCCTAAACCCAAAACCCTAAACCCTAATCCTTAAACAATCAACCCTAACCCTAAAATCCTAAACCGTAAACCACAAACGCTAAACCCTAAACACTAAACTTGAAACCCTAAAACCTAAATCCTAAACCTAAAACCCTAAACCATAAACCCTAAACCATAAACCCAAAACCCTAAACCCTACACCATAAACCATAAACCATAAACCATAAACCCTAAACCCTAAACCCTAAACCCTAAACCCTAAACTCTAAACCAAACCCCCAAACCCTAAACCCTAAACACCACCCTACAAACACAAAATCATAAAGCATAAAGCCTAAACACCAAACTCTAAACACCAAACCATAAAGCCTAAACCTTTAACCCTAAACCATAAACCATAAACCCTAAACCATAAACCCTAAATCATAAAACCTAAACCATAAACCCAAAACCATAATCCCTAAACCCTAAACCCAAAACCCTAAACCTTAAACGTTAAACCATAAACACAAATCCATAAACCATAAACCCTAAATACTAAACCCTAAACCATAAACCTTAAACCCTAAACCCTAAACCCTAAACCATAAACCACAAATCCAAAACCGTAAAGCCTAAAGCAAAAACCCTAAACCATAAACCCTAAACCATAAACCATAAACCCAAAACCCAAAACACTAAACCATAAACCCAAAACCCTACCCTAATGCTTAAACCCTAACCCTAAACCATAAACCATAAACCCTAAATCCTAAACCCTAAAACCTAAACCCTAAACCCAAAAGCCTAAACCCTAAACACTATACCCTAATCCCTAAACCATAAAACACAGATCCAAAACCCTAAAGCCTAAAGCATAAACCCTAAACCATAAACCCAAAACCCTAAACCCTATACCCTAAACCATAAACCCAAAACCCAAAACCCTAAACCATAAACCCAAAACCCTAACCCCTAAACACTAAACCATAAACCCTAAACCATAAACCACAATCCATAAACCCTAAACCCTAAACCCTAAACCAAAAATGCTAAACCCTAAACCCTAAACCATAAATCATAAATCATAAATCCTAAACCATAAATCGAAAGACCTAAACCATAAACACCAAACTATAAACCCTATACCCTAAACCCTAAACAATAAACCATAAACCCTAAACCCTAAAGAACAAATGCTAACTATAAACGATAAACCCTAAACCCTAAACCCTAACCCAAAATCCCAAACCCTAAACCCTAAACACCACCATACAAACACAAAACCCTAAAACATAAACCCTAAACTCTAAACCCTAATCCACAAACACTAAACCATAAACCCTAAGGCCTAAACCTTAAACTCCAACCCACAGACACCAAACTCTAAACCCTAAATCCTAAACCCCAAACCACAAACCCTAAACCCTAAAACCTAAACCATAAACCCTAAACCATAAGCCCTAAACCCTAAACCTTAAACCATAAACCAGAAACCCTAAACAATAAACCCTAAACACTAAACCCCATACCTTAAACCATTATCCCTAAAAGCTAAACTGTAAACCACACAACATAAAACCTAAACCCTAAACCCTAAACCCTAAATCCCAAACAATAAAACCTAAATAATAAACAATAACCCTAAACCCTAAACCTGACAGCCTAAACCATAAACCCCAAACCCCAAACCCTAAACTTAAACAAGACAATCTAAACTCTTAACCCTAAACCCAAAACGCTAAACCCTACACCATAAACCACAAACCACAAACCTGAAACCATAAATCCTAAACCCTAAAGCCCAACCCTCAAACACCAAAACCTAAAACAAAAATCATAAACCCAAACCATAACCATAAACACTAAACCCTAGACGCTAAAATATAAACCCAAAACTCTAAACCATAAACCCAAAATCCAAAACCCTAAACCCTAACCCACACACACCAAACCCTAAATCCTAAACCTAAAACCCTAAACCATAAACCATAAACTCTAAACCAAAAACCCAAAACCCTAAAAAACAAACCATAAACCATAAACCCTAAACCCAACAACGTAAACCCTAAACCATAAATCTTAAACCATAAACCCTAAATCCAAAACCCAAAACCCTAAACCCTAAACCCTAAACCCTAAACCCTAAAACGTAAACCATAAAACCTAAACCCAAAACTATAAACCCTAAACCTAGAACAAAAAACCCTAAACACTAAACCATAATCCATAAACCATAAACCCTAAACCCTAAACCCTAAAACCTAAACCTTAAACCCTAAACCACAAACCCTTAACCTTAAACCATAACCATAACCCTGAACCCTACTGCCGAAACCGAAAATCCTAAACCCTAAACACCACCCTACAAACATAAAACTTTAAAACACAAACCCTAAACAATAAACCTTAAGGCCTAAACGATAAACTCCAACCCAGAAACACCAAATCCTAAACCCTAAACCCCAAACCATAAACCCTAAATACTAAAGAAAAACCATAATCCTTAAACCATAAACTCTAAACCCTAAACCCTAAACCCTAAACCCTAAACCCTAATCCCTAAATAATCAACCCTAACCCCAAAACCCTAAACCCTAAACCACAAACCCTAAACCATAAACACTAAACATTAAAACCTAAACCATAAACCAAAACCCCAAACCAAAACACCAAACCCTAAACCCTAAACACCACCCTACAAACATAAAACCCTAAAACATAAACCCTAAACCCTAAACCCTAATCCACAAATCCTAAACCATAAACCATAAGGCCTAAACCCTAAACTCTAAACCCTAAACCCCAACCCACAAACACCAAACCCTAAACAATAAACCCCAAAGATTAAACCCTAAACACCAAACCCTAAACTATAAACGCTAAATCATAAACCATAAACTCAAAATCCTATACCCTGAACCCTAAATCATAAACCCAAAACCTTAAACCCTAAACCCTAAACTCTAAACCATAAACCATAAATACTAAACTCAAAACCCTAAACCCTAAACCCAAAACCCTAAACCATAAACCATAAACTCTAAACCTAAAACCCAAAACCCTAAACTATAAATCATAAACCATAAACCATAAACCCAACTCCGTAAACTCTAAACCATAAATCCTAAACACTAAATCCTAAATCCAAAAGCCAAAACCCTAAACCCTAAACACTAAACCATAAACCATAAACCCTAAAACCTAAACCATAAAACCTAAACCCAAAACTATAAACCTTAAACCTAGAACAAAAAACCCTAAACCCTAAACCATAATCCATAAACAATAAACCCTAAATGCTAAACCATAAAACCTAAACCTTAAACCCTAAACCACAAACCCTAAACCCTAAACCCTAAATCATAAACACCACCCCATAAACACAAAACTCAAAATCATAAACCCTAAACAATAAACCCTAAGGCCTAAACGATAAACTCCAACCCACAAATACCAAACCCGAAACCCTAAACCCCAAACCATTAACCCTAAACCCTAAACCCTAAACAAAAAATCATAAACCTTAAACCATAAACTCTAATCCCTAAACCATAAAATCTAAACCATAAACCTTAAACCCTAAACCCAAAACCCTAAACCCTAATCCCTAAACAATCAACCCTAATCCCAAAATCCAAAACCCTAAACCACAAAGCCTAAACCTTAAACCTTAAACCCTAAACACTAAACTTGAAATCCTAAAACCTAAATCCTAAACCTAAACCCATAAACCATAAACCCTAAGCCCTAAACCCTAAACCCAAAACCCTAAACCCTACACCATAAACCATAAACCAAAAACCATAAACCCTAAACCCTAAACCAAACCCCCAAACCCTAAACCCTAAACACCACCCTACAAACACAAAATCATAAAACATAAAGCCTAAACACGAAACTCTAAACCCCAAACCATAAACCCTAAACCTTAAACCATAAACCATAAACCCTAAACCCTAAACCATAAACCCTAAACCATAAAACCTAATCCAAAAACCCAAAACCATAATCCCTAAACCCAAAATCCAAAACCCTAAACCCTAAACCCTAAACCATAAACACAAAACCATAAACCCTAACCCTTAAACCCTAAACCCTAAACCCTAAACCCTAACCCCTAAACCCTAAACCTTAAACACAAAAGCCTAAACCCTAAACCCTAAACCCTAAACAATAAACACTAAATCACAAATTCAAAACCCTAAACCCTAAACCATATACCCTAAACCATATACCCTAAACCCTAAACCCAAAACCCAAAACCCTAAACCATAAACCCAAAACCCTACCCTAACGCTTAAACCCTAAATCCTAAACCATAAACCATAAACCATAAATCCTAAACCTTAAAACCTAAACCCTAATCCCAAAAGCCTAAACACTAAATACTATACCTTAAACCCTAAACCACAAACCACAGATCTAAAACCCTAAAGCCTAAAGAATAAGCCCTAAACCATAAACCCTAAACCCTAAACCCTATTCCCTAAACCAATAACCCAAAACCCTAAACCCTATACCATAAACCCAAAATCCTAAACCATAACCCATAAACCCTAAACCCTAAATCCAAAACCCAAAACCTTAAACCTTAAAACATAAACCATAAATCCTATGTACTAAACTATAAAACCTAAACTCTAAACCTTAAACCCTAAACCATAAACCATTAACCCTAAATCCTAAACCCTAAAACCCAAACCGTAACCCAAAACCCTAAACCATAAACACTAAACCCTAAACCCTAAACCATAAACCATAATCCATAAACCCTAAACCCTAAACCCTAAACACTAAACCAAAAATGCTAAACCCTAAACCCTAAACCATAAACCATAAACCATAAACCCTAAACCATAAACCCTAAGGACTAAACCATAAACCCCAAACCATAAACCCTATACCCTAAACCCTAAACAATAAACCATAAACCCTAAACCCTAAACAACAAATGCTAAACCATAAACGCTAAACCCTAAACCCTAAACCATAACCCAAAACCCCAAACCCTAAACCATAAACAGCACTCTACAAACACAAAACCCTAAAACATAAACCCTAAACACTAAACCCTAATCCACAAACACTAAACCATAAACCCTAAGGCCTAAACCTTAAACTCTAACCCACAAACACCAAACTCTAAACCCTAAACCCTAAACCCTAAACCCTAAACCCTAACCCATAAACCCTAAACCCTAAACCATAAACCCTAAACCATACACCCAAATCCATAATCTCTAGACCCTAAACACTAAACCCGAAACCCTAAACCAAAAACAATAAACCCTAAACCTTAAACCCTAAACCATAAACCATAAACCCTAAACCCTAAATCCTAAACCCTAAACTCAAAACCTCAAAATGCAAAACCTTACACCCTAAACCATAAACCATAAACCCTAAAGACAAAACCCTAAATCTTAAACAATAAACTATAAACCCTAAATCCATAAACCCTAAACCCTAAACCCTAAACAATAAAACCTAATCCCTAAACCCTAAACCCTAAACCACAAACCCTAAACCATAAACCTTAAACCCTAAACCCTAAACACCACCATACAAACACAAAACACTAAAACATAAACCCTAATCCTTAAACACTAATCCACAAACCCTAAACCATATACCCTTAAGCTTAAACCCTAAATGCCAAACCATAAACCATAAACCCTAAACCCTAAACCCTAAACCATAAACCCTAAACCCTAAACCATATAACCAAAACCCTAAACCCAAAACCGAAAACCATAAACCCTGAACCCTAAATCATAAACACAAAACTGTAAACCCTTAACTCTAGTTCCTAAAGCCTAAACCATAAACACTAAAACCTAAACCATACAACCTAAACCCTAAACTCAAAAATAAAAACCCTAAACCCTGAAACCTAAATTATAAACGCAAAACCGTAAACCCTAAACGATAAACCCTAAACATAAAACCATAAACACTAATCCCTAAACACTAAAAGCTAAACACTAAACCCTAAACCATAATTCCTAAACCCTAAACCCAAAATCCAAAACCCAAAACCCTAAACCCTAAACCCTAAACCATAAACTATAAACCAAAAACCCTAAAACCTAAACCATAAAAACTAAACCCTAAACTGTAAACCCTAAACCCAGAGCACAAAACCCTAAACCCTAAATTATAAACCTTAAACAATAAACCATAAACCATAAACCTTAAACCCTAAACCCTAAACCCTAAACCATAACCCAAAACCCTAAACCCAAAACCGAAAACCTTAAACCTTAAACACCACCGCACAAACACAAACTCTAAAACACAAACCCTAAACTATAAAACCTAAGGACAAAACACTAAATCATAAATCGTAAACCCTAAACCCTAAACCCTAACCAATAAACCCTAAACCTTAAACCCTAAACACAAAACCCTAAACCCTAAACACCAAACTCTAAACCCTAAACCCTAAACCCCAAACCCTAAACCATAAACCCTAAACCCTAAACCATAAACCATAAACCCTAAACCTTAAACCATAAACCATAAACCCTAAACAATATACCCTAAACATTAAACCCCATACTTTAAACCATAATCCCTAAAAGCTAAACTATAAACCACACAACATAAAACCTAAACACTAAACCCTAAACCCTAAACAATAAAACCTAATCCCTAAACCCTAAACCCTAAACCCTAAACCCGAAACCCTAAACCATAAACCTTAAACCCTAAACCCTAAACACCACCATACAAACACAAAACATCTAAAACATAAACCCTAATCCCTAAACACCAATCCACAAACCCTAAACCATATACCCTTAAGCTGAAACCCTAAATGCCAAACCATAAACCATAAACCATAAACCCTAAACCATAAACCATAAACCCTAAACTCTAAACCATATAACCAAAACCCTAACCTAAAACTGAAAACCATAAACCCTAAACCCTAAATCATAAATACAAAACTGTAAACCCTTAACTCTAGTTCCTAAAGCCTAAACCATAAACACTAAACCCAAAACCATACAACCTAAACCCTAAACTGGAAAATAAAAACCCTAAACCCTGAACCCTAAATTTTAAACGCAAAACCGTAAACCCTAAACCATAAACCATAATCACTAATCCGTAAACACTAAAACCTAAACACAAAACCCTAAACCATAAATCATAAACCCTAAACCCGAAATCCAAAACCCAAAACCCTAAACCCTAAATCCTAAACCATAAACCCTAAACCAAAAAACCCTAAAACCTAAACCATAAAAACTAAACCCTAAACTATAAACCCTAAACCCAGAGCACAAAACCCTAAACCCTAAATTATAAACCTAAACACAAAACCCTCAACCATAAATCCTAAACCCTAAACCCAAAATCCAAAACCCAAAACCCTAAACCCTAAACCCTAAACCATAAAACCTAAACCAAAAACCCTAAAACCTAAACCATAAAAACTAAACCCTAAACTATAAACCCTAAACCCAGAGCACAAAACCCTAAACCCTAAATTATAAACCTAAACACAAAACCCTCAACCATAAATCCTAAACCCTAAACCCGAAATCCAAAACCCAAAACCCTAAACCCTAAACCCTAAACCATAAAACCTAAACCAAAAACCATAAAACCTAAACCATAAAAACTAAACCCTAAACTATAAACCCTAAACCCAGAGCACAAGACCCTAAACCCTAAACCCTAATCCACAAACACTAAACCATAAACCCTAAGGCCTAAACCTTAAACTCCAACCCACAAACACCAAACTCTAAACCCTAAACCCTAAACTCCAAACCATAAACCCTAAACCCTAAACCATAAACCATAAACCATAAACCCTAAACCATAAACCCTAAACCATACACCCAAATCCATAATCTCTAGACCCTAAACACTAAACCCGAAAACCGTAAACCAAAAACTATAAACCCTAAACTTTAAACCCTAAACCCTAAACCATAAACCCTAAACCCTAAATCCTAAACCCTAAACTCAAAACCTCAAAACCCAAAACCTTACACCCTAAACCATAAACCATAAACCCTAAAGCCAAAACCCTAAATCTTAAACAACAAACTCTAAACCCTAAACCCTAAACCATAAACCCTAAATACTAGAACCAAAACCATAAACACTAAACCTTAAACCATAAACCCTAAACCCTAAACCCTAAACCCTAAACTATAAAACCTAATCCCTAAACCCTAACCCCTAAACCACAAACCCTAAACCATAAACCTTAAACCCTAAACCCTAAACACCACCATACAAACACAAACACTAAAACATAAACCCTAATCCCTAAACATTAATCCACAAACCCTAAACCATATACCCTTAAGCTTAAACCTTAAATGCCAAACCATAAACCATAAATCCTAAACCCTAAACCCTAAACCATAAACCCTAAACCCTAAACCATATAACCAAAACCCTAAACCAAAACCGAAAACCATAAACCCTGAACCCTAAATCATAAACACAAAACTGTAAACCCTTAACTCTAGTTCCTAAAGCCTAAACCATAAACACTAAAACCTAAACCACACAACCTAAACACTAAACTCGAAAATAAAAACCCTAAACCCTGAACCCTAAATTATAAATGCAAAACCGTAAACCATAAACACTAATACCTAAACACTAAAACCTAAACACTAAACTCTAAACCATAATTCCTAAACCCTAAACCCAAAATCCAAAACCCAAAACCCTAAACCCTAAACCCTAAACCATAAACTATAAACCAAAAACCCTAAAACCTAAACCATAAAAACTAAACCCTAAACTGTAAACCCTAAACCCAGAGCACAAAACCCTAAACCCTAAATTATAAACCTTAAACACTAAACCCTAAACCACAAACCCTAAACCCTAAACCCTAAACCATAACCCAAAACCCTAAACCCAAAACCGAAAACCTTGAACCTTAAACACCACCGCACAAACACAAACTCTAAAACACAAACCCTAAACTATAAAACCTAAGGACAAAACACTAAATCATAAATTGTAAACCCTTAACCCTAAACCCTAACCAATACACCCTAAACCCTAAACCCTAAACCCAAAACCCTTAACCCTAAACACCAAACTCTAAACCCTAAACCCTAAACCCCAAACCATAAACCATAAACCATAAACCCTAAACTCTAAACCCTAAACCCTAAACCATAAACCCTAAACCCTAAATCTTAAACCATAAACCATAAACCCTAAACAATAAACCCTAAACACTAAACCCCATACCTTAAACCATAATCCCTAAAAGCTAAACTATAAACCACACAACATAAAACCTAAACACTAAACATTAAACCCTAAACACTAAACAATAAAACCTAATCCCTAAACCCTAAACCCTAAACCCTAAACCCAAAATCCTAAACCATAAACCTTAAACCCTAAACCCTAAACACCACCATACAAACACAAAACATCTAAAACATAAACCCTAATCCCTAAACACTAATCCACAAACCCTAAACCATATACCCTTAAGCTGAATCCCTAAACGCCAAACCATAAACCATAAACCCTAAACCCTAAACCATAAACCATAAACCCTAAACCCTAAACCATATAACCAAAACCCTAAACCCAAAACCGAAAACCATAAACCCTAAACCTTAAATCATAAAAACAAAACCGTAAACCCTTAACTCTAGTTCCTAAAGCCTAAACCATAAACACTAAACCCTAAACTATACAACCTAAACCCTAAACAGGAAAATAAAAACCCTAAACCCTGAACCCTAAATTATAAACGCAAAACCGTAAACCCTAAACCATAAACCCTAAACCATAAACCATAATCACTAATCCGTAAACACTAAAACCTAAACACAAAACCCTAAACCCTAAACCCTAAACCCTAAACCCAAAATCCAAAACCCAAAACCCTAAACCCTAAACCCTAAACCATAAACCCTAAACCAAAAACCCTAAAACCTAAACCATAAAAACTAAACCCTAAACTATAAACCCTAAACCCAGAGCACAACACCCTAAACCCTAAATTATAAACCTTAAACACTAAACCCTAAACCATAAACCCTAAACCATAAATTATAAACCCTAAACCATAACCTAAAACCCTAAACCCAAAACCGAAAACCTTAATTCTTAAACACCACCGCACAAACACAAACTCTAAAACACAAACCCTATACTATAAAACCTAAGGCCAAAACACTAAACCATAAATCGTAAACCCTAAACCCTAAATCCTAAACAATAAACCCTAAACCCTAAATCCTAAACTCCAAAACCCTATACCCTAAACACCAAACTCTAAACCCTAAACCCCAAACCATAAACCATAAACCATAAACCCTAAACCCTAAACCCTAAACCATAAACCATAAACCCTAAACCTTAAACCATAAACCATAAACCCTAAACAATAAACCCTAAACACTAAACCCCATACCTTAAACCATAATCCCTAAAAGCTAAACTATAAACCACACAACATAAAACCTAAACACTAAACCCTAAACCCTAAACCCTAAACAATAAAACATAATCCCAAAACCCAAAATCCTAAACCCTAAACCCCAAACCCTAAACCATAAACCTTAAACTCTAAACCCTAAACACCACCATACAAACACAAAACATCTAAAACATAAACCCTAATCCCTGAACACTAATCCACAAACCCTAAACCATATACCCTTAAGCTTAAACCCTAAACGCCAAACCATAAACCATAAACCCTAAACCCTAAACCATAAACCAAAAACCCTAAACCCTAAACCATATAACCAAAACCCTAAACCCACAACCGAAAACCATAAACCCTAAACCTTAAATCATAAACACAAAACTGTAAACCCTTAACTCTAGTTCCTAAAGCCTAAACCATAATCGCTAAACCCTAAACCATACAACCTAAATCCTATAAACTGTAAACAGAGAACCCTAAACCCAAAACCCTAAACCACAAACACTAAACAATATACCCTAAACACTAATCCCTAAATGATAAACTCTAAACCCTAAACCATAAACCCTAAACCATAAATCATAAACCTTAAACCCTAAACCCTATAACTGAAACCCTAAACCATAAACCCTAAACCATAGACCCTAAACCCTAAACCCAAAACCCTAAACCTTAAACCATAAACCATAAACCCTAAACCCTAAACCCTACCCTAAAGGCCTATGGCCACGCTTTTTTCTTGCAACGCTTTAAAAGCGTGGCCAAAAGTGGTCAATGGCCACGCTTTTATGAGGGTGGTGATAGATTAGAGATTTGGCCACCTTTTTTTTGCCACGCTTCAAAAGCGTGGCGAAAAGGATCAACGGCCACGCTTTTATAAGGGTGGCAATTGATTAGAGAAACGGCCACGTTTTAAAACTGCCACACTTCAAAAGCGTGGCCATAGAGAGCAACAAGGACGTTTTAAAAGCGTGGTGTAAGGGTTTCATTAAGGCCACGCTTGGAAAACGTGGCCATATCCTGGTCCTCTTTTGGCACGCATTAAAAGCGTGGCCAAAAGGTTTTTCTGCCACGCTTCGAAAGCGTGGCCGTAGAGAGAAACAGTTACGTTGTAAAAGCATGGCAAGAGGGTCCCCAACCCATTCACACCAACCCGACCCGCAACCCGTCCCGCAACCCGTTAGACACTAAACCTAATCTTCTTTTCCCTTCGAAACCACAATCGCCTGGAAGAGCTCCTTCGCCCTTCGCCCTCGTCACTGTTCATACTCTTCATACTCTTCATACTCTTCATCTTCTTCATCTTCTTAATCTTCATCTTCTTCTTCATACTTTTCATCTCTCTCTTCACCTTCAAGCTCCACCAAACATGGGCGACGGCAAGGTATCCGCGACGCTCTCTTCTCCTCCATGCCCTCCGATTCCAAAGGTATGATCTCTTCACCAAACCCTAATAAGCCCAAAGAAAGCTTCGGAACTACTCTCTCACTCTCAACTCGATCTTACGCTGTCACTCTCAACTCCCATCTCTCAACCCTGGAAGAGCTCAGATCCCCGCCGTCACCAGCACCGTCCTCGCTGCGCCATTAGCCTCCCCTCTGCCTCGTCTCCCCCTCGTCACTAGGGTCGCCCTCCTCGCCGATCTCCTCTGCATCGTCAGTGTCGTCTCTCTCTCTGCTTCCAACGCTAACTGTAATGTAAGTCTCCTCAGTCAGATCTGTTCTCTTTGTACTTGATTTCTCCCATGGATCTGATCCTATGTTAATTTGTTGTTTTCTTATTTATTGACCTGCACTTAGGGCTGACGACGAACCCGTTGATCAAAAGAGATACCTCGAAGACTCTTGCAAACCAAAGTGTGTCAAACCATTACTTGAATATCAGGTATGGATTCCCTTATTTTTGTTGCTTTTTCTACAAGATGGCTTCTGGAATGGCAGAATAGATAGATTCAAAGATTTAGGACAAAATGGTAAAACAGTACTAGGAAATGAAATGCTTATATTTTATACCTTAGGTTCTGCCTTCTTATATGGATGATGTGAGTTGGTTATAATTTTTTTACTGAACCATATAATCTAGAAACAAACAAGAGATGCTACCATTCTTTCATTCTGTTCTTCAATTGCCTTCCTTTATCTTCCTTCTGTGCAGAGGGTTGCCATGGCGATTTCTCCATCTGGTATAAACCCGGCAGTTGGCTCAAAACTCTCTCCTGGTTCTCCAGAGTCTCTTACACTAGCCAACTGGATCTGCTGCAGTTATAGGCAAGTCTGCATCTGTTGTATTGTGTTCAAGCTTTTATTGTTAAATATTCATTCTTGAAAAGTATCTAATGATGCCCTTCACTTTTGTGTTCTTTTTTCTTCTAATAACAGTTATTATTTGGGGGCAGAGTTGCTGAGATTTGATTCTCTCATTGGTGAGTTAGTGCTTAAACATTTGTGGCATCATCAGGATGCCATTTTATGCTGTTCTTTGAAGGTATGGCAGATGTTTTGTTCATAGTAGAGTTCATCATTTCCATGAAAGCCTTTAATTTAAGATATATATGATTCTCTGTCTGGATCGTAGTCGGTGCCGGTGTTTATCTTTGCAAACCAGGCTGGCCTTGACATGTTGGAAACAACTTTGGTGGCTTTACAAGACATCACATGGGTATTTCGAGGAAGGTAATTCATTAAGTCTGCAAAATTGTAACAATGAATCTTTCTCTAAGTGTTGTTTATGTATGTTCAACTTTAATTTGTGGGAAATGGGAATTGTTTCTTTAATTAACTGTTCTGTTTCTTTGTTTATCAGTGCCTTGTATTAACTCCATCTTGTGAAGGCAGAGAAAGCTAGAAGATACATTCCAAAAGAATTCAAATAGGTTGAAGCTTTTGGGTAGGTCCAATATTGTAATTTCCTCTCTTTAAATGCAGCAATTCTTTTATGGGTTTGATCTTTAGGCAATTTGTAAATATTGAATCCAAGAAATGTCGTCAGTTTGGAAGACTAACTATTACTGACGTGAACTCAGGGATATTTTTGTTTGATGTCTTCTGATTTGCATTTTAATCTTTACAATGATGGTTGCCCGATGTCCAGTGTTTCTCTGCGAGCCCAGAGCCACTACTAGACCCTGTTTTACTGTGCACCCACCCTCTGCCACTGTCGCTACCCCAGCGCCACCACTAGGCCGCCACCGTGTTGCTCTGGCCATTCACTCATCATCATCAATCTTTCCCTTTCTTTCCCCTGTTCCAATTCCCTGCTTCCCAGGTTCCCCTTTCATCTCATTTAATCTGGTTTAACTCATTCTGTTTAGCTTGTTTTGTTCAACTAATTTAGTTTAGTTGAATTAGGTGGTTAGAGAATCTGGACTGGTTAGTGGATGTAGGTTTTGTTTTGTTTACTGCTGCTGTTCGGAATGAATTTGTCTTTCCTCTGAATGTTGCCCTGGATGAACTTGTTTATTGTGCTGTTTTGGTGTTGAATTCTGGACTTGTGATTGCTGTTTATTGTATTTTTTTTCATTGTCCAAAATAGATGCTGTGAAAGTGTTACTGTTTCATTAATTTTTCTTGGTTTGTTGTTGCTGAGTGCTGCTTTGTTTGTTGCTTGGTCCATATTATATGAACTGCGATGATTTCAGTTTGTGGAACTGGTTAAGTCATATGAATTCTGTTTGCTGCTTGCTTGAACCTCGGAAACATGCTATTTACTGCTGCTGTTTAATAAGTGTTGCTGTTTCGTGCCATGTGTTAGCAACTCGTTTCCTTGTTGCGTTTCTTTGTGCTTATTATGCATTCATGCTCATTACATCCTTAATCATTGGCTGCTGCTGATTTTACTGTTTTCCCTTCCCTTCCCCTGCTCCAATTCCCTACTTCCCAGGTTCCCCTTTCATCTCATTTAATCTGGTTTAACTCATTCTGTTTAGCTTGTTTAGTTCAACTAATTTAGTTTAGTTGAATTAGGTGGTTAGAGAATCTGGACTGGTTAGTGGATGTAGGTTTTGTTTTGTTTACTGCTGCTGTTCGGAATGAATTTGTCTTTCCTCTGAATGTTGCCCTGGATGAACTTGTTTATTGTGCTGTTTTGGTGTTGAATTCTGGACTTGTGATTGCTGTTTATTGTATTTTTTTTTCATTGTCCAAAATAGATGCTGTGAAAGTGTTACTGTTTCATTAATTTTTATTGGTTTGTTGTTGCTGAGTGCTGCTTTGCTTGTTGCTTGGTCCATATTATATGAACTGCAATGATTTCAGTTTGTGGAACTGGTTAAGTCATATGAATTCTGTTTGCTGCTTGCTTGAACCTCGGAAACATGCTATTTACTGCTGCTGTTTAATAAACAATTGCTTCTGTTGATGATTCTTTCTTATTTTGAGTTGTGTCTTGAACGTTCTGAATCCTGACACCAAAGTTTGATAATAATAATAATAATAATGTGATTTTTCTTGTAGTATCATTGATTAGCATGTCAGATCTCCTTTTTTGAGTTACTAATGTTCAATTGTAATCAATTTTAGGGGGCCAATATTCTTGTAGATAATAAAGGTTGCATTAAACTTGCAGATTTTGGGGCCTCCAAACAAGTTGAGCTAGTAATCTAAGTCTTCTTTACTTCTCTACTATAGTACTATTAGATATACTATTTTGACTTTGTGAGGATCTTGTATCTGCGTATTTGTTTGATTTAGGAGTTATTTATAACATAGTCTTGATTTTGTGTTTCTATTAATATCTTAGTTATTTATAACTATCTTTGATGTGCATCATATTCATTACTTCACATACAAAAAGAAAAGATAATTGATATTCATTATTCATTATGATACAAAGAAATCGAGCTAGCTAGTTCTAAATTTCTAATAGAAAGAGATGGAACTACTACAGTTTTGCGATGGGGTTGCAACTCTTATGGAGCACATAGGTTCATAATACACTTAATCTGAGCACATTGCACCATCAATATCTCAACCAATCATGTTTATTTCTGAAGTTTGAAGATTATATTAAAAAGATAATGACACTTGATCATTATGAGTTAGAGATACAGCATTATAAATCATTATATATCGTTTTTGTTGGTTCAATTTGTTCTTGATATTTTGCTGCAGGCTAGTATTAGAATGGATTACTTGAACGTGCACAAAGTGGAGCAGTTTTAGGTTGATTCTGATCTTTTACCAAGTATTTAGGTTGATGATCATCTCTATTAGTGTAATTTGATATACTATGAGCAGTTCTAACTTGTATTGTTTTTGTATTTTTCTTCGGTTTTTAGTTTTGGACTTTGAACTCGAGATTTATTTTGTATTTGAGTATTAGTTTTTTAATGTATAAAACAATTATAGTAAATTATATATGTCACTAACTATTGTTTGATTTGTCTTGTAATAAAAATTGCATACTATATTTGTAGGTTTGGTAATAAAAAAGGATTGAAAATTTATATCGTGTAGTAATGAAGATCAAGTAAGGAAAATAAATATTTTTTTTAATTTAACAAGGCTTTCGCCACGCTTTTAAAGCGTGGCTGTATATCTTTGCTATCGCCACGCTTCCAAAGTGTGGCCGTATCTCTCCCTATCGCCACGCTTATAAGGCGTGGCCGTATCTTTCTCTATCGCCACGCTTCTAAGGCGTGGCCGTATCTCTCGCATATGGCCACGCTTTAATGGGTGGCCAGTTGTAAAAAGCGTGGCAAAAGAAAAAACGTGGCGATAGGTCACCAAAAAGGTGGCGATAGAGCAACCACCACCCTTTGATAGGTCACCCTTTCAAAAGCGTGGCGGTAGCTCAAAAAGCGTGGCGAAAAGCTATCGCCACGCCTTTTTCAGCTTTTCGCCACGCTTTAAAAGCGTGGCAATAGACGTGTTTTCTTGTAGTGCCACAACCCATAAACCCTAAACCCTAGACCACAAACCCTTAACAATATACCATAAACACTAAACCCTAAACCATAAACCCTAAACCATAAATCGTAAACCATAAGCCCTAAATCATAAAACATGAACCCTAAACCATAAACCCAAATCCACAAACCCAAAATAATAAACCCTAAACCCTAACCCCTAAACCCCAAACCATAAACCCTAAACCATAAATCATAAACCCTAAACCCTAAACAATAAAACTAACCCTAAATCCTAAACCATAAATCCTAAACCATAAACCCTAAACCCAAAAACCTAATCCCTAAACCATAGACCCAAAACCCAAAACCCAAAAACTTAAACCTTAAACCCTAATCCATAAACACTAAACCCAAAACCCAAAAGACTAAACTTTAAACCATAAACTATAAACCCTAAACCCGAAACCATAAAACCTAATCCCTAAACCATAAACCACAAACACTAAACCATGAACCCTAAAACCTAAAAGCTAAACCCAAACCACAAAACACCAAACTCTAAACCTTAAACACAACCCCACAAACACAAGACCCTAAAACACAAATCATAAACCCTAAACCCTAATGCAGAAACACTAAACCATAAACCCTAAGGTCAAAATCCTTTACCCTAAACCCTAAACCCTAAACCCCAAACCATAAACCCTAAACCATAAAATCGAAATCCTAAACATTAAACCATAAACTATAAACCCCAAACCCTAAACCATAAAACCTAAACCCTAAAGAATAAACCACAAACCCTAAACCATGAACCTTAAACCCTAAAAGCTAAACCCAAACAACAAAACCCAAACTTTAAACCCAAAACACAACCACTAAAACACAAAACCCTAAAACACAAACCCTAAACCCTAAACCCTAATTCACAAACACTAAACCATAAACCCTAAGGCCTAAACCCTAAACCATAAACCTTAAACCCTAAACTCCAAACCATAAACCCTAAACCAAAACACCAAAACCCTAAACCATAAAACCGAACCCTAAACCCTAAACCATAAAAACTAAACCATAAACCCTAAACCCTAAACCCTAAACCGTAGACCCTAAACCTTAATCCCAAAACCCAAAACCCAAAACCCAAAACCCAAAACCCTAAACCTTAAACCAAAAACACTAAACATAAGACCCAAAATCCTAAACCGCAAACCATCAACTATAAACCATAAACCCTAAACCATAAAACCTAAACACTAAACCATAAACCATAAACCATAAACCATGAACCATAAACCCTAAAAGCTTAACCTAAACCACAAAACCCCAAGCTCTAAACCCTAAACACAACCCCACAAACACAAAACCCTAAAACACAAACCACAAACCCTAAACCCTAATCCACAAATACTAAACCATAAACCCTAAGGCCTAAACCGTAAACCATAAACCCTAAACCATAAACCCTAAACCATAAACCCTAAACCTAAACCATAAACACAAAACCCTAAACCCTAAACCCTAAACCCTGAACCCTAAATCATAAACATTAAACCGTAAACCATAAACCTTAAACCATAAAACCTAAACCCTAAACCGTAAACATAAAACCATAAACCCTAATCCCTAACCCATAACCCCTAAACCCAAATCTGAAAACCCTAAACCATAAACCCTAAACCACGAACCATTAAACCTGAATCCTAAATCCAAAACCCAAAACCCTAAACCCAAAACTCAAAACCCAACACCCTAAACCCTAAACCATAAACCCTAAACCCTAAACTCAAAACTTAAACCATAAAACCAAAACCTAAACCATAACCCACAACCACTAAACCCTAAATCCGAAATCCTAAACTATAAACCCTAATCCATAAACTCTAAACCATAAACCCTATACCATAAACCATAAACCATAAACCCTAAACCTTAAACCATAAAACCGAAATCATAAACCCTAAACCCTAATCCCTAAACCCAAAACCCAAAACCCTAAACCCTAAACCATAGACCCTAACACCTAAAGCCAATACCCTAAACCCTAAACCATAAACGCTAAATGCTAAACCATAAACCCTAAACCCCAAACCCTAAACCCTAATCCACAAACCCAAAACAATAAACCTTAAACATTAAACCCTAAACCCTAAACCATAAACCATAAAACCTAAAACCTAAACCATAAAATCTAACCTTAAATCGTAAACCATAAACCGTAAACCGTAAACCCTAAACTGTAAAACTTAAACCCTAAACCATAGAACCAAAACCCAAAACCCAAAACCCAAAACCCAAAACCCTAAACCCTAAACCCAAAACCTTAAACTATAAACCCAAAACCCAAAACCCAAAATCCTAAACCTTAAACGATAAACTATAAACCATAAACCCTAAACCATAAAACCTAAACCCTAAACAATAAACCATAAACCCTAAACCATGAACCTTAAACCCTAAAAGCTAAACCCAAACAACAAAACCCCAAACTTCAAACCCTTAACACAACCCCTAAAACACAAAACCCTAAAACACAAACCCTAAACCCGAAACCCTAATCCACAAAAACTAAATCATAAACCCTAAGAACTATACCCTAAACGCTGAACCCTAAACCATAAACCATAGACCATAAACCCTAACCCTTAACCATAAACATAAAACCCTAAACCCTAAACCCTAAACCGTAAACGATAAACCCTAAACCATAAAACCTAAACCCTAAACTGTAAACCCAAAACCTTAAACCCTAATCCCTAAACCATATCCCCTAAATCCGAAACCGAAAACCCTAAACCCTAACCCTAAACCATAAGCCCTAAACCATAAACCATAAAACCTAAAACCTAAAGATAATACCCAAACCCTAAACCCTAAATCCTAGACCCTAAACCCAAAACCCCAAACCCTAAACAATAAACCCTAAACCCTAAACTCCAAACCCTAAACCCTAAACCCTAAACACTAAACCCTAAAGCATAAACCATAAACCATAAACCCTAAACCCTAAACCATAAAACCTAACCCTAAACCCTAAACCATAAACCATAAACTCTAAAACCTAAACCTTAAACCATAGAACCAAAACCCTAAACTATAAACCCTAAACCCTAAACCCTAAACCATAATCACTAAATCCAAAACCCAAAATCCTAAACATTAAACCATAAACTATAAACCTTAAACTCTAAACCCTAAACCATACACCACAAACCCTAATCCATGAACCCTAAACCCTAAAAGCTAAACCCAAACCGCAAAACACCAAACTCTAAACACCTAAACACAATGCCACAAACACAAAACCCTAAAACACAAACCCTAAACCCTAAACCCTAATCCACAAACAATAAACCATAAACCCTAAGGCCTAAACCCTAAACTCTAAACCCTAAATCGTAAACCATAGACCATAAACCCTAACCCTAACCCATAAGCACAAAACCCTAAACCCTAAACCCTAAATACTAAATCGTAAATCATAAACCCTAAACCATAAAACCTAAACCCTAAACTGTAAACCCAAAACCCTAAACCCTAAACTGTAAACCCAAAACCCTAATCCCTAATCCCTAAACAATAACCCATAAACCTGATACCGAAAACACTAAACCCTAAACCTTAAATCCTAAACCATAAACTATAAAACCTAAAACCTATAACCAAAACCCAAAACCCTAAATCCTAAACCATAAACCCTAAACGCCAAACCCTAAACCCTGAACTCTAAATCATAAACCCTAACCCACAAACATTAAACCCTAAATCCTAATGCTTAAACCTTAAACCATAAACCATAAACGATAAACCTTAAACCCTAAACCCTAAACCCAAAACCTTAAAGCCTAAACCCTAAACCATAAACCCTAAAACCTAAATCCTAAACCATAAACACTAAACCCCAACTCTAAACCATAAACCATAAACCACAAACCCAAAATAATAAACCCTAAACACTAGACCCAAAATCATAAACCATAAATCATAAACCATAAACCATAAACCCCAAACCATAAAACATAAACCATACACCCTAAAACCTGAACCAAAAACACCAAACCCTAAACCTTAAACACCAACCCATAAACACCAAAACCTAATCCCTAAACTCCAAACTACAAACCCTAAATCCTAAACCCTAAACCCTAAACCCTAAACTATAAACCATAAACCCTAAACCATAAACACTAAACCCTAAACCTTAAAACCTAAAACCATAAACCCTAAACCCTAAACCCTAAACCATAAACTAAAAACCCTAAACCATAAACCCTAAAGCCTAAACCATAAACCCTAAACCAAAAACCATAAACCATAAACCCTAAACCCTAAACCCAAAACCTTAAACCCTAAACACTAAACCATAAACCATAAACACAAAACCCTAAACCATAAAACCTAAACCCTAAACCCTAAACCCTAAACCGTAAACGTAAAACCCAAAATCCTACACCCTAAACCATAATCCATATACCCTAAAGCCTAAACCCTAAACATTAAACAATAAGCTATAAACCCTAAACCCTAAACCCTAAACATAAACCCTAAACCCAAAACCCTAAACCCAAATCCTACCATAAACCCTAAACCCTAAACCATAAACAATAAAACCTAAACCATAAATCCTAAATGCTGAATCACAATCCCTAAACCATAAACCCACTAACCCAAAAACTTAAACCCTACACACAAAATCCTAAAACACAAACCCTAAACCCTAAACCACAAACCCTAAACCGTAAACCCTAAGGCCTAAACCCTAAACCCCAAATCATAAATACTGAACCATAAATCCTAAACCATAAACCATAAACCCTAAACACTAAACCCTGAAACTTACACCATAATTCCTAAAGGCTAAATCCTAAACCGCACAACATAAGCCCTAGACCCTAAACCCTAAACCTAAACCATAAACCCTAAACCCTAAACCCTAAACCTTAAACCCTAAACCCTAAACACTAAACTCTAAACCATAAACCATAAGCCATAAACCATAAATCCTAAACCCTAAACCATAAACCCTAACCCTAAACCCTAAACCATAAACCCTAACCCTAAACCCTAAACCATAAACACTAAATCCAAAACCCAAAATCCTAAACATTAAACCATAAACTATAAACCCTAAACCCTAAACCCTAAACCATACATCACAAACCCTAAACCATGAATCCTAAACCCTAAAAGCTAAACCAAAACCACAAAAGACCAAACTGTAAACTTCTAAACACAACCCCACAAACAAAAAACCCTAAAACACAAACCTTATACCCTAAACCCTAATCCACAAACACTAAACCAAAAACCCTAAGGCCTAAACCCTAAACTCTAATCCCTAAACCGTAAACCATAGACCATAAACTCTAACCCTAAACCATAAACACAAAACCCTAAACCCTAAACCCTAAACCTAAACCATAAACTCTAAACCATAAAACCTAATCCCTAAACTGTAAACCCAAAACCCTAATCCCTAGTCCCTAAATCATAACTCATAAACCCAAAACCGAAAACCCTAAACCCTAAACCCTTAATCCTAAACCATAAACCATAAAACCTAAAACCTAAAACCAAAAGCCAAAACCCTAAACCCTAAATCCTAAACCATAAACCATAAACGCCAAACCCTAAACCCTAAACTCTAAACCCTATACCCTAAACCCAAATCATAAACCATAACCCACAAACATTAAACCCTAAATCCTAATGCCTAAACAATAAACCACAAACCATAAACGATAAACCTTAAACCCTAAACCCTAAACCCAAAACCTTAAACCCTAAACCTTAAACCATAAACCCTAAAAACTAAATCCTAAACTATAAACACTAAACCCCAACCCTAAACCCTTTCATAAACCACAAACCCTAAATAATAAACCCTAGACACTAGAACCAAAACCATAAACCTTAAACCATAAACCATAAACCATAAACCCCAAACCATAAACCCTAAACTCTAAAACCTGAACCAAAAACACCAAACCCTAAACCCTAAACACCAACTCATAAACACCAAACCCCAAACCCTAAACTCTAAACTACAAACCCTAAACCCTAAACCCTAAACCCTAAACCCTATACCATAAACCATAAACCCTAAACCATAAACACTAAACCCTAAACCTTAAAACCAAAAACCATAACCCTAAACCCTAAACCCTATACCCTAAAGCATAAACCATAAACCCTAAACCATAAAGCCTAAAGCCTAAACCATAAATCCTAAACCATAAACCGTAAACCCTAAACCCTAAACCCTAAACCCAAAACCCTAAACAATAAACACTAAACCATAAACCATAAACACAAAACCCTAAACCATAAACCCTAAACCCTAAACCCTAAACCCTAAACCCTAAATGTAAAATCCAAAATCCTACACCCTAAACCATAATCCATATACCCTAAAGCCTAAACCCTAAACATTAAACAATAAGCTATAAACCCTAAACCTTAAACCCTAAACCTAAACCCTAAACCCAAAACCCTAAACCCAAATCCTACCATAAACCCTAAACCCTAAACCATAAACCATAAAACCTAAACCATAAATCCTAAACGCTGAATCACAATCCCTAAACCATAAACCCACTAACCCAAAACCTTAAACCCTGAACACAAACCCACAAATACAAAATCCTAAAACACAAACCTTAAACCCTAAACCACAAACCCTAAACCATAAACCATAAACCATAAATCATAAACCATAAACCATAAACCATAAACCCTAAATCCTAAACCATAAAACCTAACCCTAAACCGTAAACCATAAACCCTAAACCGTAAACCATAAACTCTAAAACCTAAACCTTAAACCATAGACCCAAGACCATAAACTATAAACCCTAAACCCTAAACCCAAAACCCTAAACCATAAACACCAAATCCAAAACCCAAAATCCTAAACATTAAACCATAAACTATAAACCATAAACCCCAAACCCTAAATCATACAACACAAACCCTAAACCATGAACCCTAAACCCTAAAAGCTAAATCCAAACCACAAAACACCAAACTCTAAATTCCAAAACACAACCCCACAAACACAAAACCCTAAAACACAAACCATACACCCTAAACCCTAATCCACAAACACTAAACCATAAACCCTAAGGCCTAAACCCTAATCCCTAAACACTAAACCATAATCCATAAATGATAAACCTTAAACCCTAAACCCTAAACCCAAAACCTTAAACCATAAACCCTAAACCATAAAACATAAACCCTAAACCCTAAAACCTGAACCAAAACTACCAAACCCTAAACCCTTAACACCAACCCATAAACACCAAACCCTAAACCATAAACGACAAACTACAAACCCTAAACCCTAAACCCTAAACCCTAAACCCTAAACCCTAAACCATAAACAATAAACCCTAAACCATAAACACTAAACCCTAAACTTTAAAACCTAAAACCATAAACCCTAAACCCTAAACCCTATACCCTAAACCATAAACCATAAAACCTAAACCATAAAGCCTAAAGCCTAAACCATAAACCATAAACCATAAACCATAAACCATAAACCCTAAACCCTAAACCCAACACCCTAAACCCTAAACACTAAACCATAAACCATAAACACAAAACCCTAAACCATAAAACCTAAACCCTAAACCCTAAATGTAAAACCCAAAATCCTATACCCTTAACCATAACCCATATACCCTAAAGCCTAAACTCTAAACATTAAACAATAAGCTATAAACCCTAAAGCTTAAATCCTAAACCTAAACCCTAAACACAAAACCCTAAACCCAAATCCTACCATAAACCCTAAACCCTAAACCATAAACCATAAAACCTAAACCTTAAATCATAAACGTTGAACCACAATCCCTAAACCATAAACCCACTAACCCAAAACCTTAAGCCCTAAACACAAACCCACAAACATAAAATCCTAATACATAAACCCTAAACTCTAAACCACAAACCCTAAACCGTAAACCATAAGGCCTAAACCCTAAACCCCAAATCATAAATACTGAACCATAAACCCTAAACCATAAAACATAAACCCTAAACACTAAACCCCAAAACTTACACCATAATCCCTAAAGGCTAAACCCTAAACCGCACAACATAAACCCTAGACCCTAAACTCTAAACCCAAAACCCCAAACCCCAAACAATAAAACCTAAACCATAAACCATAAATCCTAAACCCTAAACCCTAAACCATAAACCCTAAACACTAAACACTAAACCCTAAACCATAAACCATAAACCATAAACCATAAACCATAAATCCTAAACCATAAAACCTAACCCTAAACCCTAAACCATAAACCCTAAACCGTAAACGATAAACTCTAAAACCTAAACCTTAAACCATAGACCCAAAACCCTAAACTATAAACCCTAAACCCTAAACCATAAAAATTAAATCCAAAACCAAAAATCCTAAACATTAAACCATAAACTATAAACCCTAATCCCTAAACCCTAAACCATACACCACAAAACATAAACCATGAACCCTAAACCCTTAAAGCTAAACCCAAACCACAAAACACCAAACTCTAAACTCCTAAACACAACACCACAAACACAAAACCCTAAAACACAAACCCTAAACCCTAAACCCTAATCCACAAACACTAAATCATAAACCCTAATGCCTAAACCCTAAACTCTAAACCCTAAACCGTAAACCATAGACCATAAACCCTAACCCTAAACCATAAGCACAAAACCCTAAACCCTAAACCCTAAATCCTAAACCATCAACCCTAAACCATAAAACCTAAACCCTAAACCGTAAACCCAAAACCCTAATCCCTAATCCCTAAACCATAACCCATAAACCCGAAACCAAAAACCCTAATCCCTAAACCTTAAATCCTAAACCATAAACGATAAAACCTAAAACCTAAAACCAAAACCTAAAACCCTAAACTCTAAACCCTATACCCTAAAACCAAATCATAAACCCTAACCCACAAACATTAAACCCTAAATCCTAATGCCTAAACCCTAAACCATAATCCATAAACGATAAACCTTAAACCCCAAACCCTAAACCCAAAACTTTAAACTCTAAATCCTAAACCATAAACCCTAAAATCTAAATCCTAAACCATAAACACTAAACCCCAACCCTAAACCCTAAACCATAAACCACAAATCCTAAATAATAAACCCTAAACACTAGACCCAAAACCTTAAACCTTAAACCATAAACCATAAAGCATTAACCCTAAACCATAAAACATAAACCATAAACCCTAAAACGTGAACCAAAACTACCAAACCCTAAACCCTAAACACCAACCCATAAACACCAAACCCTAAACAATAAATGCCAAACTACAAACCCTAAACCCTAAACCCTAAACCATAAACAATAAACCCTAAACCATAATCACTAAACCCTAAACTTTAAAACCTAAAACCATAAACCCTAACCCCTAAACCCAAAACCCTAAATCATAAACCATAAACCCTAAACCACAAACCCTGAAGCTTAAACCATAAACCCTAAACCATAAACCATAAACCATAAACCCAAAACCCTAAACCCTAAACACTAAACCATAAACCTTAAACACAAAACCCTAAACCATAAAACCAAAACCCTAAACCCTAAACCCTAAACATAAAACCCAAAATCCTACACCCTATACCATAATCCATATACCCTAAAACCTAAACAATAAAGATTAACAATAAGCTATAAACATTAAACCCTAAACCTTAAACCCAAAACCCTAAACCCAAATCCTACCATAAGCCCTAAACCCTAAACCATAAACCATAAAACCTAAACCATATATCCTAAACGCTGAATCACAATCCCTAAACCATAAACCCACTAACCCAAAACCTTAGACCCTAAACAAAAACCCACAAACATAAAATGCAAAAACACTAACCCTTAACCCTAAACCACAAACCCTAAACTGTAAACCCTAAGGCCTAAATCCTAAATCCCAAATCATAAATATTGAACCATAAACCCTAAACCATAAACCATAAACCCTAAACACTAAACCCCAAAACTTACACCATAATCCCTAAAGTCTAAACCCTAAACCGCACAACATAAACCCTAGACCCTAAACCCTAAACCCAAAACTCCAAACCCCAAACAATAAAACCTAAATCATAAACCATAAACCCTAATCCCTAAACCCTAAACCCTAAAACCTAAACAATAAAACCTAAACACTAAACCCTAAACCCTAAACCCTAAAACATAAACACCAAACAACAAACCCTAAAATACAAATCCTAAACCCCAAATCCTAAATCATAAACACATAACCCAAAAGCCTAAACCCTAACCCACAAACACCAAACACTAAACCTTAAACTTAAAACCCTAAACCCTAAATCAAAAACCATAAACACTAAACCCTAAACCATAAACCATAAACCATAAACCCTAAACCCAAATCCATAAACCCTAAACCATACACCATAAACCCTAAATCCTAAAACCTAAACCCAAAACCCAAAAACATAAACCCTAAACCCTAAACCATAAACCATAAACCATACAGCATAAACCCTAAACCCTAAACCATAAACCCTGAATCGTAAACCCTAAACCCAAAACCCAAAACCCTAAACCATAAACCATAAACCATAAACCATAAACCCTAAAACCTAAACCATAAAACCAAAACCCTAAACTGTAATCCCTAGACCCAAAACACAAAACCTTAAACCCTAAACTATAAACCTTAAACCCTAAACTCTAAACCTAAAACCATAAACCCTAAACCCAAAACCCTAAACCATAAACCATAAACCATAAACACTAAATCCTAAACCATAAACCCTAAACCATAAACCATAAACACTAAAACCCAAAACCCTAAAGCCTAAACCATAAACCATAAACCATAAACCGAAAACCCTAAACCATAAAAGTTAAACCCTAAACCTTAAACCCTAAACGTAAAACCCAAAATCCTACACTCTAAAACATAAACCATAAACCCTAAAGCCTAAACCCTAAACATTAAACAATAAGCTATAAACACTAAACCCTAAACTCTAAACCCTAAACCCTAAACCCTAAACCCTAAACCATAAACCATAAACCATAAACCTTAAACCATAAACATTAAACCCTAAATCTTAAAACCTAAAACCATAAACCCTAAATCCTAAACCCAAAACCCTAAACCATAAACCATAAACCCTAAACCATAAACGCTAAAGCCTAAACCATAAACCCTAAACCATAAACCATAAACCCTAAACCCTATACCCAAAACCCTAAACCCTAAACCCAAAATCATAAACCATAAACACAAAACCCTAAACCATAAAACCTAAACCCAAAATGTAAAACCCAGATACCTACACCCTAAACCATAATCCAAAAACTCTAAAGCCTAAACCCTAAACATTGAACAATAAGCTATAAACCCTAAACCCTAAACCTAAACCCAAAACCCTAAACCCAAATCCTACCATAAATCCTAAACCCTAAACCCAAAACCCTAAACCCAAATCCTATCATAAATCCTAAACCCTAAACCATAAACCATAAAACCTAAACCATAAATCCTAAATGCTGAATCACAATCCCTAAACCATAAACCCGCTAACCCAAAACCTTAAACCCTAAACACAAACCCACAAACACAAAATTCTAAAACACAAACCCTAAACCCTAAACCACAAACCCTAAAACGTAAACCCAAATGTCTAAACCCTAAACCCCAAATCATAAATCCTGAACCATAAACCCTAAACCATAAACCATAAGCCCTAAACACTAAACCCCAAAACTTACACCATAATCCCTAAAGGCAAAATCCTAAACCGCAAAACATAAACCCTAGACCCTAATCCCTAAACCCTAAAACCCAAACCCCAAACAATAAAACCTAAACCATAAACCATAAACCCTAAACCCCAAACCCCAAACCCTAAAACCTAAACAATAAAACCTAAACACAAAACCTCAAACCATAAAGCCCAAACCCTAAACCCTAAACCATAAACACCAAACGATAAACCCTAAAACGCAAATCCTAAACCCTAAACCCTAACCCATAAACAACAAAACCTAAAACACAAAACCTAAACCATAAATACTAAACCCTAAAACATAAACCCAAAACCCAAAACCCAAAACCCAAAACCCTAAACTCTAAACCCTAAACACAACCCCACAAACACAAAACCATAAAACACAAACCCTAATCCCTAAACCTTAATCCACAAACACTAAACCATAAACCCTAAGACATAAACCCTAAACTCTAAACCCTAAACCATAAACAATAAACCTTAACCCCAAACCATAAACCCAAAACCCTAAACCCTAAATCGTAAACCCTAAACCGTAAATCATAAACCCTAAACCATAAAACCTAAACCCTAAACCCTAAACCCAAAATCCTAAACCCTAATCCCTAAACCATAACCCCTAAACCCAAAACCGAAAACCCTAAACCCTAAACCATAAACCCTAATCCATAAACTATAAACCATAAAACCTAAAACCTAAACCCCAAACCCCAAACCCAAAACCCTAAACCCAAAACCCAAAACCCTAAACTCTAAACCCTAAAACACAAACCCTAAACCATAAACGCTAAACCCTAAACTCCAAACCCTAAACCATAAACACAAATCCTAAACCTTAACCCACAAACATAAAACCCTAAATCCTAAATCCTAAACCATAAACCCTAAACCATAAACTCTAAACCCTAAAGCCTAGACCCTAAACCCTAAACCATAAACCATAAACCATAAACCCTAAACCCTAAACCATAAAATAGAAACCAAAACCTTAAACCCTAAACTAAAAACCCTAAATCCAAAACCCTAAACCATAGTCCCTAGACCCTAAACCCAAAACACTAAATCCTAAACCTTAAACCATAAACCCTAAACCCTCAACCATAAAACCTAAACCCCAAACCCTAAACCCTAAACCCTAAACCACAAACCATAAACAATAAACGATAAACCATAAACCATAAGCCACAAACCCTAAACCATGAACCCTAAACCCTAAAAGCTAAACACAAACCCCAAAACCCTAAACACAACCCCACAAACACAAAACCATAAAACACAAACCCTAAAACCTAATCTACAAACACTAAACGTTAAACCCTAAGGCCTAAACCCTAAACTCTAAACCCTAAACCATAAACAATAAACCCTAACCCCAAACCATAAACCCAAAACCCTAAACCCTAAATCGTAAACCCTAAACTGTAAACCATAAACCCTAAACCATAAAACCTAAACCCTAAACCGTAAACCCAAAATCCTAAACCCTAATCCCTAAACCATAACCACTAAACCCGAAACCGAAAACCCTAAGCCCTAAACCATAAACCGTAATCCATAAACCATAAACCATAAAACCTAAAACCTAAATCCCAAACCCAAAACCCTAAACCCTAAACCCTAAACACTAAACCCTAAGCCACAAACCCTAAACCATAAACGCTAAACCCTTAAATCCAAACCCAAAACCATAAACCCAAATCCTAAACCTTAACCCACAAACACTAAACCCTAAATCCTAAATCCTAAACCATAAACCATAAACCATAAATTCTAAACCCTAAGCCTAGACACTAAACCCTAAACCATAAACAATAAACCCTAAACCCTAAACCATAAAAGCAAACCCAAAACCCTAAACCCTAACCCCAAAACCCTAAACCATAAACCATAGTCCCTAAATCCTAAACCCAAAACACTAAATCATAAATCTCAAACCATAAACCCTAAACCATCAACCATAAACCCTAAACCCCAAACCTTAAACCCTAAACCCTAAACCATAAACCATAAACAGTAAACCCTAAACCCTAAACCATAAACCATAAACCATAAATCATAAACCCTAAACTCTAAACCATAAACCATCAACCATCAACCCTAAACCCAAAACCCAAAACCATAAACCTAAAACCCTAAACCCTAAACCATAGTCCCTAGACCCTAAACCCAAAACACTAAATCCTAAACCTTAAACCATAAACCCTAAACCCTCAACCATAAAACCTAAACCCCAAACCCTAAACCCTAAACCCTAAACCACAAACCATAAACAATAAACGATAAACCATAAACCATAAGCCACAAACCCTAAACCATGAACCCTAAACCCAAAAAGCTAAACCCAAAACTCAAAATCCCAAACTCTAAACCTTAAACACAACCCGAAGGACTAAACCCTAAACCCTAAATCCTAATCCTAAACCATGAACCCTAACCCTAAAATATAAACCCAAAACCCAAGACCCTAAATCATAAACCATAAACCATAAACCCTAAACCATAAAACCTAAACCCTAAACCGTAAACCCAAAATCCTAAACCCTAATCCCTAAACCATAACCACTAAACCCGAAACCGAAAACCCTAAGCCCTAAACCATAAACCGTAATCCATAAACCATAAACCATAAAACCTAAAACCTAAATCCCAAACCCAAAACCCTAAACCCTAAACCCTAAACACTAAACCCTAAGCCACAAACCCTAAACCATAAACGCTAAACCCTTAAATCCAAACCCAAAACCATAAACCCAACCCAAAACCCTAAACCCTAACCCCAAAACCCTAAACCATAAACCATAGTCCCTAAATCCTAAACCCAAAACACTAAATCATAAATCTCAAACCATAAACCCTAAACCATCAACCATAAACCCTAAACCCCAAACCTTAAACCATAAACCCTAAACCATAAACCATAAACAGTAAACCCTAAACCCTAAACCATAAACCATAAACCATAAATCATAAACCCTAAACTCTAAACCATAAACCATCAACCATCAACCCTAAACCCAAAACCCAAAACCATAAACCTAAAACCCTAAACTTTAAGCCTTAAACCATAGACAGTAAACCCTAAACCCAAAATACGAAACCATAAACCTTAAACCATAAATCCTAAACCCTAAACCATAAACCCTAAACCCAAAACCAAAAATCCTAAACCTTAAACCATAAACTATAAACCTTAAACCCTAAGCCATAAAACCGAAATCCTAAACCATAAAACACAAACCCTAAACCATGAACCCTAAACCCAAAAAGCTAAACCCAAAACTCAAAATCCCAAACTCTAAACCTTAAACACAACCCGAAGGACTAAACCCTAAACCCTAAATCCTAATCCTAAACCATGAACCCTAACCCTAAAATATAAACCCAAAACCCAAGACCCTAAATCATAAACCATAAACCATAAACCCTAAACCATAAAACCTAAACCCTAATCCTTAACCGTAACCCCTAAACCCAAAACCGAAAACCCTAGAACCTAAACCATAAAACCTAAAACCTAAACCCAAAACCCTAAACCCTAAACCATAAACCATAAACCATAAACCCTAAACCACAAACCCTTTTACCATAAACCATAAACCCTAAACACAAAACCCTAAACCCTAAACCTTAAACCATATCCCATAAAACCCTAAACCCCAAACACTAAATCCTAAACCCTAACCCACAAATACTAAACCCTAAATCTTAAATCCTAAACCTGAAACACTAAACCATAAACTCTAAACTATAAACCCTAAACCCTAAACCCAAAACCATAAACAATAAACCCTAAACCGTAAACCATAAAACCAAAATCCTAAACCCTAAATCCTAAACCCTAAACCCTAAACACTAAACCATAGACCCTAAACCCTATACCCAAAACCCTAAATCCTAAACCATAGACCCTAAACCCTATACCCAAAACCCAAAATCCTAAATCCTAAACCCTAGACACTAAACCCTAAACCATGGACCCTAAACCCTAAACCCTAAACCCAAAACCCTAAACACTAAACCCTAAACACTAAATACTAAACAATAAACCATAAACACTGAACACAAAACCCAAAATCCTAAACCATAAACCATAAACTATAAACCCTAAACCATAAAACCTAAACCCTAAATCATAAACCCAAAACCCTAAACTGTAATCCCTAAACCATGACCCCTAAACCCGAAATCGAAAATCCTAAACCGTAAAACATAAACCCTAAACCATAAACCATAAAACCTAAAACCTAAACCCAAAACTCAAAACCCAAAACCCTAAACCCAAAACCCAAAACCCTAAATCCTAAACCTTAAACCACAAACCGTAAACTATAAATGCTAAAACGTAAACTCCAAACCATAAACCATAAACCCAAATCTTAAACCTTAACCCATAAACACTAAACCCCAAATCATAAATTCTAAACCATAAACCCTAAACCATAAATTCTAAACCCTAAACCCTAAATCCTAAACCACAAACCATAAACCCTAAACCCTAAACCATAAAACCGAAACCAAAACCCTAAACCCTAAACCCAAAACCCTAAACTCAAAACCCTAAACCATAGTCCCTAAACCCTAAACCCAAAAACACTTAATCCTAAACCCTAAACCCTCAACCATAAACCCTAAACCCCAAACCATAAACCCTAAACCCTAAACCACAAACCATAAACAATAAACCCTAAACCATAAACCATAAACCTTAAACCATAAACCATCAACCATTAACCCTAAACCCAAAACCCTAAACCATTAACCTAAAACCCTAAACCTTAAGCCTTAAACCATAGACCCTAAATCTAAACCCTAAACCTTAAACAATAAATCCTAAACCCTAAACCATAAACCCTAAACCCAAAACACAAAATCCTAAACCTTAAACCATAAACTATAAAACTTAAACCCTAAGCCATAAAACCTAAACCCTAGACCTAAACCACAAACCTTAAACCATGAACCCCAAACCCTAAAAGCTAAACCCAAAACTCAAAATCCCAAACTCTAAACCCTAAACACAAACTGAATGCCTAAACACTAAACCGTAAACCATAAACCATAAACCATAAACCCTAACACTAAAATAAAAACCAAAACCCAAAACCATAAACCCTAAACCCTAAATCATAAACCATAAATGATAAACCCTAAATCATAAAACCTAAACCCTAAACCGTAAACCAAAAATCCTAAACCGTAATCCTTAAACCGTATATGCTTTTTGGCACTGTTTTTAGTATGTTCTTAGTACATTTTAGTTAGTTTTTAGTATGTTTTTAGTATGTTTTTATTTAAAATTCACTTTTCTGGGCTTTACTATGAGTTTGTGTGTTTTTCTGTGATTTCAGGTAATTTCTGGCTGAAATTGAGTGACCTGAGCAAAAATCTGATTCAGAGGCTGAAAAAGGACTGCAGATGCTGTTGGATTCTGACCTCCCTGCACTCGAAGTGGATTTTCTGGAGCTACAGAAGCCCAATTAGCGCGCTCTCAATTGCGTTGGAAAGTAGACATCATGGACTTTCCAGAAATATATAATAGTCTATACTTTGCGCAAGAATTGATGGCCCACACTGGAGTTTCAAATCAGCTTCAGAATTCTCGGCGTTTAACGCCGGAACTGGCACAAAAGTTGGAGTTAAACGCCCAAACTGGCACAAAAGCTGGCCCTTAGCTCCAGGAAAAGTCTCTACACATGAAAGCTTCAATGCTCAGCCCAAGCACACACTAAGTGGACCCCGGAAGTGGATTTTTACGTCATTTACTCATTCTTGTAAACCCTAGGTCACTAGTTCACCATAAATAGGACTTTTGGCTATTGTATCTGTACCTCATGACACATTACACATTTCTTATTGTATCTTCTATGGCATGAGTCTCTAAACCCCATGGTTGGGGGTGAGGAGCTCTGCTGTGTCTTGATGGATTAATGCAATTACTACTGTTTTTCATTCAATCACGCTTGCTTCTATTCTAAGATATCACTTTATCCTTAATTTGATGAATGTGATGATCCGTGACACTCATCATCATTCTCACCTATGAACGTGTGCCTAACAACCACCTCCGTTCTACTTTAGATTGAGTGAATATCCCTTGGATTCCTTAATCAGAATCTTCGTGGTATAAGCTAGAATTGATGGTGGCATTCAAGAGAATCCGGAAGGTCTAATCCTTGTCTGTGGTATTCTGTGTAGGATTTAAGGATTGAATGAATGTGACGAGCTTCAAACTCCTGAGGGCTGGGCGTTAGTGACATACGCAAAAGAATCACTGGATTCTATTCCAACCTGATTGAGAACCGATAGATGATTAGCTGTGCTGTGACAGAGCGCGTTGAACATTTTCACTGAGAGGATGGGAGGTAGCCATTGACAACGGTGAAACCCTACATACAGCTTGCCATGGAAGGAGCCTTGCGTGCATGAAAAAGAAGATAGTAGGAAAGCAGAGATTCAGAAGATAGAGCATCTCCAAAGCCTCAACCTATTCTCCATTACTGCAAAACAAGTATTTATTCCATGTTCTTTTACTTTTCACAATTAAACCTAAGAATTATCGATATCCTAACTAAGAGTTACAAGATAACCATAGCTTGCTTCAAACCAACAATCTCTGTGGGATCGACCCTTACTCACGTAAGGTATTACTTGGACGACCCAGTGCACTTGCTGATTAGTTGTGCGGAATTGCAAAAGTGTGATTGCAATTTTGTGCACCAAGTTTTTGGCGCCGCTGCCGGGGATTGTTCGAATTTGGACAACTGACGGTTTATCTTGTTGCTTAGATTAGGACTGTTTTATTTTTGTTGGTTTAGAGTCTTTTATTTGAGTTTAGTTTCATATTTTAAGTTTGGTGTCAATTTCATGCTTTTGTTTTCTTTTAATTTTTTGAATTTGCATGTTCTTAGTCCCTTTTTGATCTTTAAAAATTCTAAGTTTGGTGTCTTTTTGTGTTTTTCTTTAGGTTTTCGAAAATTTGTGTGTGGTTTTCTAAAAATTTCTAAGTTTAGTGTCTTCTTTGTATTCTCCTTTAAATCTTCGAACTTTTGCATTAATTTTCAAAATCATATCTTTTCACTCATATCTTTTTCAAAACAATTTTCAACCATATCTTTTTAATTGTTAATTCCAAAATCTTTTAATCTAGTTTTCAATTTGCTTTGATTTTATTTTCTTTTAGTTTTCGAAATTTTATTTTATTTTCTTTTCTATTTAATTATTTTCGGTCATTCCTAAATAAAAAAAAGTATTTTATACTTTACTTGTGAATCCATATCATTTCCCTTTCTCCATCATGGGCCTAAGTGGAATTGAGCAGTTCAGAAGGACTCTGGGGTCATATGCTAACCCCATTACAGCTGCATATGGGAGTAGCATCTGTATACCTCCCATTAAAGCAAGCAGCTTTGAGCTAAATCCTCAACTCATTATAATGGTGCAGCAAAATTACGAGTATCCCGGTCATCCACAGGAAGAACCTACTGAGTTTCTGGCACAGTTCTTACAAATTGCTAACACAGTACGTGATAAAGAGATGGATCAGGATGTCTACAGATTATTACTGTTTCCATTTGCTGTAAAAGATCAAACTAAGAGGTGGTTGAATAACCAACCCATAGCAAGCATAAAAACATGGAGACAGTTATCAGACAAATTTCTGAATCAATTTTACCCTCCAAAAAGGATGACATAGCTAAGGCTAGACATCCAAGGCTTTAAACAAGAGGATAATGAATGTCTTTATAATGCTTGGGAGAGGTACAGAGGTATACTAACAAAATGCCCCTCTGAAATATTTTCAGAGTGGGTACAGTTAGACATCTTCTACTATGGGCTTACAGAAAAAGCTCAAATGCCTCTAGACCACTCAGCTGGTGGATCTATACATATGAGGAAGACGATTAAAGAAGCTCAAGAGCTCATAGATACTGTTGCTAGAAATCAACATCTATACTCAAGCAATGAGTCCTCTACAAAAGAAGAAGATATGGCAGTAACTACTGACCCTAATCCTCAAGAACAGATTGTTGAGCTTAATCAGCAATTACTCCTGATGACAAAACAGTTAGCAGAATTTAAAGAGATGCTCCAAGAAACCAAAATTGCTAACAAGAATATAGAATCATAGTTGAATCAGACAAAACAGCAGTTATCTAAACAGATAACAGAAGAATGCCAAGCAGTTCAACTGAGGAGTGGGAAGACATTGAATAACTCTGTTCAAAGTAGCAAAAAGCTAAGAAAGGAACAACTGACAGAGGATAACCAAATCATTGCCCAAAATCCCTCTGAGGACAGTAAGAGCCCAAAGAGGAATACTCCTGGCATTCAAACACCAGAAAGGGGGGAAAAGTTGGCGTTAAACGCCCATTCCTTGCCCAGTTCTGGCGTTTAAATGCCAGAAAGGGGGGAAAATTGGCGTTAAACGCTCATTCCTCACCCAGTCCTGGCGCTCAAACGCCAATGAGGAATCAAACACTTGAGAGTGTTGATAGTAACCCCTCTAAAAAGGCTTCTCCAACCACCACTGTAGGGAATAAACCTGCAGCAACTAAGGTTGAAGAATATAAAGCCAAGATGCCTTATCCTCAGAAACTCCGCCAAGCGGAACAGGATAAAAAATTTGCCCGCTTTGCAGACTATCTAAGGACTCTTGAAATAAAGATTCCGTTTGCAGAGGTACTTGAGCAAATACCTTCTTATGCTAAGTTCATGAAAGAGATCTTAAGTCATAAGAAGGATTGGAGAGAAACTGAAAAAGTGTTTCTCACTGAAGAATGCAATGCAGTCATTCTAAAGAGCTTACCAGAGAAGCTTCAAGATCCAGGAAGCTTTATGATACCATGCACATTAGAAGGTGCTTGTACCAAGACAGCCCTATGTGACCTTGGAGCAAGTATCAATCTAATACCTGCATCCACTATCAGAAAGCTTGGGTTGACTGAAGAAGTCAAACCAACCCGGATATGTCTCCAACTTGCTTATGGCTCCATTAAATATCCATCAAGCATAATTGAGGACATGATTGTCAAGGTTGGGCCATTCGCCTTTCCAACTGACTTTGTAGTGTTGGAAATGGAGGAGCACAAGAGTGCAACTCTCATCCTAGGAAGACCCTTCCTAGCAACTGGACGAACTCTCATTGATGTACAAAAAGGGGGAAGTGACCCTGAGAGTCAATAAGGATGAGTTCAAGTTGAATGCTGTCAAAGCTATGCAGCATCCAGACACATCAAATGACTACATGAGCACTGACATTATTGACTCTTTAGTGGAAGAGATTAATATGACTGAGAGTCTCAAATTTGAGCTTGAGGATATCTTTAAAGATGTTCAGCTTAACCTAGAGGAACCAGAGGAAATACAAGAACCTCTAAAAATTCCTCAGGAAGAGGATAAACCTCCTAGACCCGAGCTCAAACCATTACCACCATCCCTGAAGTATGCATTTCTGGGAGAAGGTGACACTTTTCCAGTGATTATTTATAAGCTCTGCTTTAAATCCACAGGAAGAGGAAGCACTGATTCAAGTGCTAAGGACACACAAGACAGCTCTTGGGTGGTCCATAACTGATCTTAAGGGCATTAGCCCAGCAATATGCATGCACAAGATCCTATTGGAAGATAATGCCAAGCTAGTGGTTCAACCACAGAGGCGGCTAAATCCAGCCATGAAGGAGGTGGTGCAGAAAGAGGTCACTAAGTTACTAGAGGCTGGGATTATTTATCCTATTTCTGATAGCCCCTGGGTGAGCCCTGTCTAAGTTGTTCCCAAGAAGGGAGGCATGACAGTGGTTCATAATGAAAAGAATGAACTGGTTCCCACAAGAACAGTTACATGGTGGCATATGTGTATTAACTACAGAAGGCTCAATACAGCCACCAGAAAGGATCATTTTCCTTTACCATTCATAAACCAAATGCTAGAAAGACTAGCTGGTCATGATTATTACTGCTTTTTGGATGGCTATTCAGGTTACAACCAAATTGCAGTAGATCCTCAGGACCAAGAGAAGACAGCATTCACCTGCCCTTCTGGCGTGTTTGCCTACAGAAGAATGCCTTTTGGTCTGTGTAATGCACCTGCAACTTTTCAGAGATGCATGCTATCCATCTTCTCTGATATGGTAGAGAAGTTCCTGGAAGTCTTCATGGATGACTTCTCAGTATATGGAGACTCATTCAGCTCCTGTCTTAATCATCTAACACTTGTCCTAAAAAGGTGCCAAAAGACTAACCCTGGTCTTAAACTGGGAGAAATGTCACTTCATGGTGACTGAAGGAATTGTCCTTGGGCACAAAATTTTAGGCAAGGGAATAGAGGTGGATCAAGCAAAGGTAGAAATAATTGAAAAATTACCACCACCTACCAATGTTAAGGCAATCAGAAGCTTTCTAGGGCATGCAGGATTTTACAGAAGGTTCATAAAGGACTTTTCAAAAATTCCAAAACCTCTAAGCAACCTGTTAGCTCTTGACACACCATTTGTGTTTGACACAAAGTGTCTGCAGGCGTTTGAGACCCTGAAAGCCAAGCTGGTCACAGTACCAGTCATCTCTGCACCAGATTGGACATTACCATTTGAACTAATGTGTGATACCAGTGACCATGCCATTGGTGTAGTATTGGGACAGAGGCACAACAAGCTTCTGCATGTCATTTATTATGCTAGTCGTGTTCTAAATGATGCACAGAAGAATTACATTACCACAGAAAAAGAGTTACTTGCAGTGGTTTATGCCATTGACAAGTTTAGATCCTATTTAGTAGGGTCAAAAGTGATTGTGTACATTGACCATGCTGCTCTTAAATACTTACTCACAAAGCAGGATTCAAAACCCAGGCTCATAAGGTGGGTGTTGCTTCTGTAAGAGTTCGATATAGAGATAAGAGACAGAAAAGGGACAGAGAACCAGGTAGCTGATCATCTGTCCCGAATAGAATCAGTAGCTGGGGCGTCCCTCCCCTCTACTAAGATCTCTGAGACCTTTCCAGATGAGCAACTCTTTGCCATTCAGGAAGCTCCATAGTTTGCAGACATTGCAAACTATAAAGCTGTGAGGTTCATACCCAGGAGTACAGCAGAGTACAAAGAAAAAAATTAATTTCAGATGCCAAGTACTACCTAGGGGATGAACCATATCTCTTTAAGAGATGTGCAGACGGAATGATCCGTAGATGTGTACCTAGAGAGGAAGCACAAAGGATCCTATGGCATTGTCATGGATCACAGTATGGGGGACATTTCGGAAGTGAGCGAACAACCACTAAAGTCCTCCAATGCGGCTTTTACTGGCCTACTCTCTATAGGGATGCCCGAGAGTTTGTGCGTAACTATGACAGTTGCCAAAGAGCTGATAACTTGCCGCATGGTTATGCCATGCCTCAACAAGGGATCTTAGAGATTAAATTGTTTGATGTATAGGGTATTGACTTCATGGGTCCCTTCCCACCATCATACTCAAACACGTATATTCTGGTGGTAGTAGACTATGTATCTAAATGGGTAGAAGCAATTGCCACTCCCAATAATGATACTAAGACCGTGTTGAAATTCCTCCAGAAACACATCTTCAGCAGGTTTGGTGTTCCCAGAGTACTAATCAGTGAATGGGGCACTCATTTCTGCAATAAACAGCTATACTCTGCTATGGTCCGATATGGAATTAGCCACAAAGTAGCAACTCCGTATCAACCACAGACAAATGGGCAAGCTGAAGTCTCTAATAGAGAGCTAAAAAGAATCCTGGAATGGACTGTTATTGCCCGTAGAAAGGATTGGGCAAAGAGCTTGGATGATGCTCTGTGGGCATACAGAACAGCATTCAAGACTCCTATAGGAACCTCTCCATACCAACTTGTGTATGGGAAGGCCAGTCATCTGCCCATGGAACTGGAACATAAAGCCTACTGGGCAACCAGATTCCTAAACATGGATGCTATGTTAGCTGGTGAAAAAAGATTGCTCCAGCTAAATGAGCTAGAGGAGTTCAGACTCAGTGCCTTTGAAAATGCAAAAATTTAGTTAAGCATTATCTTGAAGGTAATTTTGAGCAAGAATGCTCAAAACTGAGACTTGAGTGAGTCTCAGTAAAGGTCCAGCTAAAGACAATAAAGAAACGCTTGCTGGGAGGCAACCCAGTCATTAGCAGGTAATTTGTTCTATAAAATTTTGATATACATTCTTCAAGGTTGATCATTGAAATTGAAGGAATTCACAGAGTTACAGAAGGATTCAGTGCACAAAGCAGAGAAAAGGAGCTTGCTGGCAAGAAAATGCCAGTAAGGGGCATTGTGGGCGTTTAACGCCAGTAAAGGCACCATTTTGGGCGTTAAATGCCAGAATGGGCACCATTCTGGGCGTTTAACGCCAAAATTGCAGCATCCTGGGCGTTCAGCAAAACGCCCAGTGATAGAGGGGTTTCTGGCGTTTAACGCCAACCAGGGCACCTGGCTGGGCGTTAAACGCCCATAATGGCCACCAAGTGGGCGTTAAACGCCAGAATGGATACCATTCTGAGCGTTTAACGCCAGAAAGGTAGGGGACAAAGATTTTGTTTTCCACTTCAAATTTTTTCAAACTTTCTTATTTTGATCCGTAATTTTTTGCATAAACACATTACAAACTTTCATCATTCACCTTCAAATTTCAAAAATTAAACAACTTTCTAAATCATTCCTCAAAATCTCTTTCAAATCCTTTCCAAATCTTCTTCAAAAACTCAAATATCTTCTCAAATTCTTTTCATATCTTCTCAAATCTCCTTCAAAATTTTCGAAATCTCTCCCCCTACCTTATAAATAACGCTCGGCCATCCCCCTCTCCCCACCATTCGAATTTGCTCTCCTCCTCTCTCTCCTCTTTCCTTTCTTTTGCTTGAGGGCAAGCAAACCTCTAAGTTTGGTGTGCTTTTCCGTGATCACTAAGCCAAGATTTATCAAGATCATGGCTCCTAAGGGAAAACAAACCAATTCAAGAGGCAAGAAAGAGAATAATCCAAAGAATCTTTGGAGTCAAGAGAAGTTCTTAACCAAAGAACATGCAGACCATTACCACAAAATAATGGGTCTGAGGTCAGTGATCCCGAAAGTTAAATTCGATCTGAAAGGAGACGAATATCCGGAGGTCCAAGAGCAAATTCGAAACAGAGGATGGGAGGTTCTAACCAATCCTGAGACAAGGGTTGGAAGAAACATGGTTCAGGAATTCTACTCAAATCTGTGGCTGACAGATAAGCAGAGAATGACTGGAACTGCTTTTCATACCTACAGAACCATGGTCAGAGGGAGAATTATTTACTTCCATCTGGACAAAATAAGAGAGGTCTTCAAATTGCCTCAACTACAAGATGATCCTGAATCCTTTAATAGGAGAATGGTGAGAGCATATAAGGGGTTGGATTAAGTTCTAGAGGACATATGCCTCCCTGGAACTAAGTGGACAACCAATTCAAAAGGTGTCCCAAACCAACTCAAGAGAGGAGATCTCAAACCAATTGTAAGAGGTTGGCTAGACTTCATTAGGCGTTCTATATTGCCCACTAGCAACCGTTCTGAGGTCACCTTCAAGAGAGCAGTGATGATTTATTGCATTATGCTGGAAAAAAAAAGTGGAGGTTCATCATCTGATTGCTTGTGAGATTTACACAATTGCAAACAAGAATTCTACTGAAGCCAAACTGGCTTACCCAAGCTTAATCTCTTTGCTATGTAAAGATGCTGGGGTGAGGATGTGAGTAGATGAATTCATCCCAATTGAACATCCAATCACCAAGAAGTCAATGGAAGGACAAATGCAAGATAACTTTATCAAAAGGAGGGCGCAGGAGTTCCTCCCTGAACTTCCTAAAATTGACTACTGGGCCAGCCTAGAAGCATCTGTTGCCAAGCTGCAAGAAACTATGGAACAAATTAAGGAAGAACAGCAGAATCAAAACTGCATGCTCTACAAATTACTGAAGGAACAAGAGAAGCAGGGGCGTGAGCTACAGGAGCTGAAGCACCAGAAGCTCTCCCTTGAAGGGTCAAATACCCCACAAGTTGAGGGAGCATCCACTTCTCAAAATCAAGGTTGTTGAGTCCTAACTCTGTGATAACCTCTATCATTAGGAGTCTATTTTAGAGTCATTTAATTTTTTGTTTTCCATTTCTATTAGTCTTATCCTATATTTATTTTTGAGTCTTGTTCTTAATTCATGATTAATAAAATTTAAGGTTCATGTCTTAAAGCTATGAATGTCTTATGAATCCATCACCTCTCTTAAATGAAAAATGCTTTAATCACAAAAGAACATGAAGTACAGGATTTCGAATTTATCTCTGAAACTAGTTGAATTAGTTTGATGTGGTGACAATACTTTTTGTTTTCTGAATGAATGCTTGAATAGTACATATGTCTTTTGAATTTGTTGATTAAAGAATGTTAAAATTGTTGGCTCTTGAAAGAATGATGAAAAAGGAGAAATGTTATTGAGGATCTGAAAAATTATCAAATTGATTCTTGAAGCAAGAAAAAGCAGTGAATTCAAAAAAAATATAATAAATATAAGAAGTGATCCAAGAGTGTGCTTAAGAACCCTGGACACCTCTAAGTGGGGACTCTAGCAAAGCTGAGTCACAATCTAAAAAGGTTCACCCAGTTATGTGTCTGTGGCATGTATGTATCCGGTGGTAATACTGGAAAACAGAGTGCTTTGGGCCACGACCAAGACTCATGAGGTAGCTATGTTCAAGAATAAACATACTTAACTAGGAGAATCAATAACACTATCTGGATTCTGAGTTCCTATAGAAGCCAATCATTCTGAACTCCAAAGGATAAAGTGAGATGCCAAAAGTGTTCAGAAGCAAAAAGCTACTAGTCCCGCTCATCTAATTGGAACTAAGTTTCATTGATATTTTGGAGTCTATAGTATGTTCTCTTCTTTTATCCTATTTGATTTTCAGTTGCTTGGGGACAAGCAACAATTTAAGTTTGGTGTTGTGATGAGCGGATAATTTATACGCTTTTTGGCACTGTTTTTAGTATGTTCTTAGTACATTTTAGTTAGTTTTTAGTATGTTTTTATTAGTTTTTATTTAAAATTCACTTTTCTTGGCTTTACTATGAGTTTGTGTGTTTTTCTGTGATTTCAGGTAATTTCTGGCTGAAATTGAGGGACCTGAGCAAAAATCTGATTCAGAGGCTGAAAAAGGACTGCAGATGCTGTTGGATTCTGACCTCCCTGCACTCAAAGTGGATTTTCTGAAGCTACGAAAGCCCAATTAGCGCGCTCTCAATTGCGTTGGAAAGTAGACATCTTGGGCTTTCCAGCAATATATAATAGTTTATACTTTGCCCAAAAATTGATGGCTCAAACCGGTGTTTCAAATCAGCTTCAGAATTCCCGGCGTTTAACGCCGGAACTGGCACAAAAGTTGGAGTTAAACGCCCAAACTGGCACAAAAGCTGGCATTTAACTCCAAGAAAAGTCTCTACACATGAAAGCTTCAATGCTCAGCCCAAGCACACACCAAGTGGACCCCGAAGTGGATTTTTACGTCATTTACTCATTCTTGTAAACCCTAGGTCACTAATTCACCATAAATAGGACTTTTGGCTATTGTATCTGTACCTCATGACACATTACACGTTTCTTATTGTATCTTCTACGGCATGAGTCTCTAAACCCCATGGTTGGGGGTGAGGAGCTCTGTTGTGTCTTGATGGATTAATGCAATTACTACTGTTTTTCATTCAATCACGCTTGCTTCTATTCTAAGATATCACTTTATCCTCAACTTGATGAATGTGATGATCCGTGACACTCATCATCATTCTCACCTGTGAATGTGTGTCTGACAACCACCTCTGTTTTACTTTAGATTGAGTGAATATCTCTTGGATTCCTTAATCAGAATCTTCATGGTATAAGCTAGAATTGATGGCGGCATTCAAGAGAATCCGGAAGGTCTAAACCTTGTCTGTGGTATTCTGAGTAGGATTCAAGGATTGAATGACTGTGATGAGCTTCAAACTCCTGAAGGCTGGGTGTTAGTGACAGACACAAAAGAATCACTGGATTCTATTCCAACCTGATTGAGAACTGACAGATGATTAGCCGTGTTGTGACAGAGCGCGTTGAACATTTTCACTGAGAGGATGGGAGGTAGCCATTGACAACGGTGAAACCCTACATACAGCTTGTCATGGAAGGAGCCTTGCGTGCATGAAGAAGAAGACAGTAGGAAAGCAGAGATTCAGAAGATAGAGCATCTCCAAAACCTCAACCTGTTCTCCATTACTGCAAAAACAAGTATTTATTTCATGTTCTTTTACTTTTCACAATTAAACTTGAGAATTATCGATATCCTGACTAAGAGTTACAAGATAACCATAGCTTGCTTCAAACCAACAATCTCCGTGGGATCGACCTTTACTCACGTAAGGTATTACTTGGACGACCCAGTGCAATTGCTGGTTAGTTGTGCGGAATTGCAAAAGTGGGATTGCAATTTTGTGCACCAGTAACCCCTAAACCCGAAACTGAAAACCCTAAACCCTAAACCATAAAACATAAAACCCAAACCCAAAACCCTAATGAACGTGCAAGCTCCACTCCCTTGTGCTCTTCTTCGACATCTTCCACCTCTTGGCAATCTTCTTCAATATCAACCTCTTCCTCTTGGTGGATTTCTTCCAATTCAATCTCTTCTTCAGTGTTCACCAAGGGCAAAGGAGGTTGTGCTTCTTCTTCTGTAATCTCCATGTCAAGTCCAATGGGAGAGGATTCAAATGTAGATAAGAATTCATTAATGATTGAATCCATCTCTTGATCGTCTCCTTCAAAGTCTTCAACCATGATATGCTTTGGAGGTTGTATACCCTCCTCAACATCAGCTTCAATCGTCTTTGAAGGATGCTCTATAACTTGATTTTCCCATGGAGGTTCAGCATCTCCTAAGTCTTTAACCACTGCCTCCTCTTCTTCTTCAATAATTCCGGCTTCCTCCACTTGTTCCAATATCAAATCGTGCTGCTCACTATCCACCTGAGTGCCCAATTTCTCCTTCCTGCTACATTCTTCAGTAGATTTCCCACATTAAACCATGGGGGTTCTTTGAATGTCCGAACGTTGGAAAGGTAATCGATTTCTTTCTTGATCCATGTATTTAAGTATGCAATCATATTCGTCCTCAATGATTTTCCTTCCAACTATTTCTTTACCCTTAAGCATAAAATCCTCCTTGTTGTCTTCTTTCACTAGTTCTTCAACCACGCTGTCAACTTCAAGGGTGTCTACTACCTTCACCCTTAGTGCCTCCTCTAGCTCCTTATGAAGTATGGATTCACGAAGATGATCCCTTCTCTCTTGTTCTATGTCAATAGTATCAGTGGGATCATGTTGCTCTTGGATTGATGGATGTTGGTGTTCTTCCATGGATGGTGGTGATGGGGTGGAGAGATCATTCTGTGGTTGAAAAGAAAGTGCACTAGAGCTAGAGGGTTGATTGTTGAAGGTATTTGGTGGTCCGATTTGGGCAGCGAGAGCTCGTATAGTAGAGTTTAGATCACCAATTACTTTCTTCAAGGAGATTTGGGGTGGATAGGAGGGTTCATTTGTTGGGAGAAAGGGTTCATGGTAGGAAGGTGGTTCATCTTGATAATGATAAGGAGATGGTGTATATTGAGATGGTGGTTCTGTATATGGTTCGTTTGGTTTATAAGGTGGTTGGTATGGTGGATACGGGTTAGGTTCATATGGAGGTTAATGGTGGAAAGGGGCTTGTGACTGTGGTGGGTTGAGGTTGTGTTGAAAGGATGATCTCTGAGCATAGGGTGGGGCTTGTTGGTAGCTACAAGGTGGTCCACCATATCTATCAGCTTGGGATGCATTGTAGCCTGGTCTTTGTCCATGATATCTAGGATGGTGTTGTTGCCTAAAGGGTTGATTAGATCCTCTTGGCTCCATCCATCCTTGATTGGTCTGACCTTGATGCATATTCCTACTGTGGTTTCTATTTCCTTCAACAAAGTTAGAACCAAACTCAAAGCGAGAGGGGTGAGAATTCATAATAGCTATCAGAAATAAGGGGGAAAAAGAGAAAACAAATAAACAAGTAAAAGAAAAATATTTATTACTTTTTTTGAAAAATATTTACAATAACCAATAATAAGGCACACGTTTGCGATTCCCCGGCAACGGTGCCATTTTGACGTTAGGATTTTTGCCAGTAAAGAATTTCATAAAAACAGTCGCGTTGTAGATATAGTCTCTAAACTGACAGAAATTCCTTCGTACAAACGTTTTGGTTGTCACAAGTAACAAACTCCTAAATAAATTGATAACCGAAGTATTTAAAACTCGGGTCGTCTTCTCAAGGAATTGCAGGGAAGTATGTTCTTATTATTGGTTATGAGTTTGTAAATTGGGGTTTTGGAAGTAAGGGGGCAGTATGTTGCACAAAAAATAATAAGAAAAATAAATAAATAACTATAAAATAAACTCTTGGCAAGGTATGGGAACCGGAAGTCCTATCCTGGTTATCCTTATCAATTGTAACGAGAATTGGATTTTTCTCCCACTTTTTAACCTGTAACTATGAAGGTAAGTTAAGTGGATGAATTCCAATTTTCAATTAACAATGAGTTTGATAACTCAAGAGTCACCAGTTATTTAACCAAAGCCAAAAGGAAAACTATCTGCTCGAATGAAAATATTTTGGATAAGTACCAACAACATAAATTAAAGAAAGCAATCATAGATCTGAAATATCTCAAATAACATTAATTTAAAAGAGTAATCTGTAACATGGAAGAGTTCATAAATTAAATTAGGATAAATAAAAATAAAGAACATGGGATTGAGAGTTACTCCTAAAACTAAGAGAAGTCCTAAATCCTACTCCTAAGAGAGAGAGGAGAGAACCTCTCTCACTAAAAACTACATCTAAAAATATATGAGTGCCTCTGAAGTCTCCCCTCATTCCTCCACTTTGCAGCCTTTAAACTGTATTTTCTGGGCTTGAAACTGGACCGGAAATAGCCCAGAAGTCACTTCCAGCGCTTTCTGATCCGTACAGGTCACAGAAATTATATATCAAATCGAAGCCCCGGACGTTAGCTTTCCAACGCAACTAGAACCGCGTCGTTTGGACCTCTGTAGCTAAAGTTATAGCCATTTGAGTGCGAAGAGGTCAGGCTGGACAGCTTAGCAGTTTCTCCAACTTCTTGTATTCCTTCCACTTTTGCATGCTTCCTTTCCATCCTCTGAACCATTCCTGCCTTGTAATCTCTGAAATCACTTATCACACATATCAAGGCATCTAATGGTAATAAGATAGGATTAAACATAGGGAACTTAAGGCCAAAGAAGCATGTTTTCAATCAAAGCACATAATTAGGAAGGCAAATGTAAAACCATGTAAATAGTATGAATAAGTGGGTAAAGAATTGATAAAAACTACTCAATTGAGCACAAGATAAACCATAAAATAGTGGTTTATCAACCACCCTACAACCACAAAACCCTAAAACACAAATCCTAAACCCTAAACGTTAAAGCAAAAACCCTAAACAATAAATCCTACGGCCTAAACCCAAAACACCACACCCTAAACCCTAAACCCTAAACCCTAAACTATAAACCTTAAACCCTAAACCCTAAACCATAAACCCTAAACCTTAAACCATATAACCTAAACCCTAAACCCTAAACCCTGAACCCTAAATCATAAATCCAAAACCATAAACCCTAAACCATAAACCCTAAACCTTAAACCATAATCCCTATACCATACAACCTAAATCCTAAATCTTAAACCCAAAACCATAAACCATAATCCTTAAACCATAAACCCTAAATCATAGACCATAAACACTAAACCCTAAACCCTATATCATAAACCCCAAGCCATAAACCTTTAATCCTAAAGCCTAAACCCTAATCCCTAAACCCCAATCCCTAAACTCCAAACCCTAAACCACAAACCCTAAACCCTAAACCATAAACCCTAAACTATAAGCGCAAAACCATAAACCCTAAACTCTAAACCCTAAACCATAAACCAAAAACCCTAAACCAAAAACCCTAAACTCTAAACCCTAAACCATAAACCATAAACCTTAAACCCTAAAACCTAAGCCCTAAACCCAAAACCCCAAACCCTAAACCCTAAACACCACCCCACAAACACAAAATCCTAAAACACAAACCCTAAACCCTAAACCACAAACCCTAAATAATAAACCCTAAACCCTAAACCATAACACCTAAACCATAAACCATAAACCCTAAACCCTAAACCATAAAACCTAAACCCTAAACCATAAACCACACACCCTAAACCATGAACCATAAACCCTAAAAGCTAAACCAAAAACCTGAAACTCCAAACTCTAAACGATAAACACAACCCCACAAACACAAAACCCTAAAACACAAAACCTAAACCCTAATCCACAAACACTAAACTGTAAACTCTAAGGCCTAAACCATAAACCCTAAGGGCTAAACCGTAAACCATAATCCATAAACGCTAACCCTAAACCATAAATCCAAACCCCAAACCCTAAATCATAAACCCTGAACCCTAAATCATAAACCCTAAACCATAAACCATAAACCCTAAAACAAAAACACTAAACCCTAACCCATTAACCCTAAACCATAAACCAAAAAACCCTAAACCAAAAACCCTAAACTCTAAACCCTAAACCATAAACCATAAATCTTAAACCCTAAAGCCTAAGCCTTAAACCCAAAACCCCAAACCCTAAACCCTAAACACCACCCTAAAAACACAAAATCCTAAAACACAAACCCTAAACCCTAAACCCTAAACCACAAACCCTAAATAATAAACCCTAAACCCTAAGCCATAACACCTAAACCATAAACCATAAACCCTAAACCCGAAACCATAAAACCTAAACCCTAAACCATAAACCACACACCCTAAACTATGAACCATAAACCCTAAAAGCTAAACCAAAAACCTAAAACTCCAAACTCTAAACCATAAACACAACCCCACAAACACAAAACCCTCAAACACAAACCCTAAACCCTAATCCACAAACACTAAACTGTAAACTCTAAGGCCTAAACCATAAACCCTAAGGGCTAAACCGTAAACCATAATCCCTAACCCTAAACCATAAATCTAAACCCCAAACCCGAAATCATAAACCCTGAACCCTAAATCATAAACCCTAAACCATATACCATAAACCCTAAACCATAAAACCTAAACCATAAACCCTAAACCGTAATACCAAAACCCTAAACCATAATCCTTAAACCATAACCACTAAACAAGAAACCGAAAACACTAAACCCTAAACCATACACCCTAAACCATAAACCATAAAACCTAAAACCTAAACCCAAAACCCAAAACCCTAAACCCAAAACCCAAAACCATAAACCCTACACCCTAAACTATAAACCCTAAACCCTAAACCTTCAACCCAAAATCCTAAACCCGAAACCTTAAACCCTAAACCCTAACGCAAAAAACTAAACCCTAAATCATAAATCCTAAACCATAAACTCAAAACCCAAAACCCTAACACATTAAATCTTAAACCATAAACCATAAACCATAAAACTAGAACCCTAAACCCTAACCCATAAACCCGAAACCCTAAGCTTAAAACCTAAAACCCCAAACCCTAAACCATAAACACCACCCCACAAAAACAACCCTAAAACACAAACCTTAAACCATAAATCCTAAACTACAAACCATAAACAATAAACCCTAAACCCTAAACCCAAAACATAAAACCTAAACCGAAAAATCCTAAACCATAAACCCTAATCCATAAAACCTAACCCTAAACCCTAAACCATAAACCCAAAACCCTAAACCATAAACCATAAACCCAAAACCCTAAACCATAAACCCAAAACCCTAAACCCTAAACCATGGACCTTAAACCCTAAACACAAAACCCTAAACACTAAACCCTAAACCCTAAACAATAAACACTAAACCCAAAACCCAAAATCCTAAACCTTAAATCATAGACTATAAACCCTAAACCCTAAACAATAAAACCTAAACCATAAACCATAACACACAAACCCTAAACCATGAATCCTAAACCCTAAAAGCTAAACACAAACCCCAAAACCCTAAACTCTAAACACTAAACACAACCCCACAAACACAAAACCATAAAACACAAACCCTAAACCCTAAACCCTAATCCACAAACAATAAACCATAAACAATAAACCCTAAACCCAAACCATAAACCCTAAACCCTAAACCCTAAACCCTAACCATAAACAATAAACCCTAACCCAAACCATAAACCTAAAACCCTAAACCCTAAATCGTAAGCCCTAATCCGTAAACCACAAACCCTAAACCATAAAACCTAAACCCTAAACCGTAAACCCAAAACCCTAAACCCTAATCCCTAAACCATAACCCATAAACCCGAAACTAAAAACCCTAAACCCTAAACCATAAACCCTAATCCATAAACCATAAGACCTAAAACCTAAAACCTAAACCCCAAAACCAGAACCATAAACCATAAACCCAAAATCCAAAACCCTAAACTATAAACCCTAAACCCTAAACCACAAACACTAAACCATAAATGCTAAACCCTAAACTCCAAACCCTAAACCATAAACCCAAATCCTAAACCTTAACCCACAAACACAAAACCCTAAATCCTAAATCCTCAACCATAAACCCTAAACCATAAACTCTAAACCCTACAGCCTAGACCCTAAACCCTAAACCACAAACCATAAACCCTAAACCCTAAACCATAAAACCGAAACCAAAACCCTAAATCATAAACCAAAAACCCTAAACCATAGTCCTTAAACCCTAAACCCAAAACACTAAATCCTAAACCTTAAACCATAAACCATAAACCCTCAACCATAAACCCTAAACCCCAAACCCTAAACCATAAACCCTAAACCCTAAACCAAAAACCATAAACAATAAACCATAAACCATAAACCATAAGCCACAAACCCTAAACCATGAACCCTAAACCCTAAAAGCTAAACACAAACCCCAAAACCTTAAACACTAAACCCTAAACACAACCCCACAAACACAAAACCATAAAACACAATCCCTAAACCCTAATCTACAAACACTAAACGTTAAACCCTAAGGCCTAAACCCTAAACTCTAAACCCTAAACCATAAACAATAAACCCTAACCCCAAACCATAAACCCAAAACCCTAAACCCTAAATCGTAAACCCTAAACCATAAACCATCAACCCTAAACCATAAAACCTAAACCCTAAACCGTAAACCCAAAACCCTAAACCCTAATCCCTGAAGCATAACCCCTAAACCCGAAACCAAAAACCATAAACCCTAAACCATAAACCCTAATCCATAAACCATAAAACCTAAAACCTAAAACCTAAACCCCAAACCCTAAACCCTAAACCCTAACCCCAAAACCCAAAACCCTATACCCTAAACCCTAAACCCTAAACCACAAACTCCAAACCCTAAACCCTAAACTCTAAACCCTAAACCACAAACCCTAAACCATAAATGCTAAACCCTAAACTCCAAACCATAAACACATATTTTTCATGCTAATCTTCATCACCATCAAGAAAACTCTTGGCCTTAACAATTGTATCAGTGTTCATTCCCTTGTTCATTCCCAGGAAGAATTAATTTCGAAGCAGTTACTGCCCTGCTTACAGCTGCAGATTATCATAATTCAAAAAGAGAAGCATGTAAGGATTTTGCATACATATTCACCACCATACGCAATCAATACAGGATTATGTTGAAGGAAATGACCGGGCTACTTACAAATATTCTTTTGACCATTCTCGCGACACATGAAGAAAACAAAATCATAGAACGGAATGAATTCTGAAAAGTCTACCTGGCAAGAGCAACAAATGAAGCACATGTTCCAATTGCAAGTATCAGATTAAAGATTAAAAATACAAGAAAACAAACTTGTTGCTTTTCTATTATTCTCATTAAAGCTGAATGCTAAATTCACAAAATCATGCCAATCAGCTTAATTTCAAGTGCAAAAGGGAAAAACGGCGTTGTCTCAAAAAGTAAAGTGAGAATCATCAACCTAAATTGTAAAATTAAAAATGAATTGAGACAGATATATCAATTTTGTACCAATATCCCAAATGCAAAAGGAAAAATCATAAAGTAAATAAAACTGTGCTCTTTCCACTATTATTTAATCATGTCACTCAATCAAACACAACACAACAAAACGAAACAAAAAATTTTTTTTGGGGGTACCAATAATGATAGGAAAAACCATGGAAGCTGGAAAACAACATAACTAAGGGTAAATTAAATAAACAAAGAAAGAAAAGAAAAGAACATTGCTCACAAATGCTAAACAGAATTGAGGGTGTATTATTGAAAAGATATATGTATAGTTAACTAGTCTAGCCATTTAAAAAGTAAATAAAAAATAATCTATTTAAATGAAAGCTAAGAATCCCAATTCTAGAGTCCTAGATTGCATTGAAGCCATGTGAAAAATTGGTCAATTACCTTGATAAAGGACATCATCATCTGCTTGAAAGTTATCAGTTTGCACGTGATATTCAACCACTTATTGACCAATGTCTTGGGCCATGAAAGCTTCACTAAATAAAGGAGAGTAAGCAATTTATTAACCAAAGATGGAAGTTCAGAAGAAACAGAATAAAAGGGCTATAAAAAGCTCACCTTATCCAAATTATCAATGTGAACAGAACCAAGAGAACTTGTTTGATTACTTACTTTAACTGAGATAAAAGCTAAATCTGAATTATATATCAGCAAAAAAATCACAAGAGAAGGACAGGTCAAAAAAGTCTATACTTGTTAACAAGAATTTAGAAGCAAGTTAATCAGATTTATATTTTGTAACTCATAAACATAGATATATCTAACTGATTTGGATATATATGTGCATTGTGTATTGTGTATTGTGTCTCTGTCAGTGCAAATATTCCCTTTACTTAGTAGCAAAATACTAGTTAGTTTTGAACTGACATACTACAAAAACAGCAGCTATTGCATAAACTAGTTCCCTAATGAATGAGGCTGCTACCATGACCTGTAGGTCACATGATAAATTAGTTACTTTTGATCTCGATTAATCTTACCAAATCCTTGATAATACTGTTTAGAATTTGATGCTTAATCTCTCCCTTTTACAAAAGAGGAACATGCAGAGACATCCTTAGATTTCGGCCCAGCATTCTGAAGTAATAGGACACAGAGAACCTGAAATAATTCTAAATGTAAACTAATCTGATATATTTAGCAAATCAGTAGTAATACATCTAGATACTTGCACACCCAATGAATACACACACACACACACACACACACACACACACACACACACAAAGCTACCTCCAAAATGGGAGCTGAAGCAGGATACTCGGGCAAATGAAGCAAGATGCAAAATCAAAAAGCAAATTCAAACGAAGCAAGCAACATAAACGCAAAAAATTAACTTTAACTCATATCATGTACTATTCATACAGTAAAATAATCACTCAAACAGAATTCAGAGTAGATTCATAAGATAATAAGTCTGCTCATTAAATTGCTCGTCAGAAAACTACTATAATCATTAATAAATTCAATTTCATAAGTTTCAGTTCACTTACCAAAAGGCCAAGCTTCTTTGCTGGATTTGTTGAATTTTCATCGAAGGTTTTGGATTCTGCAGCCTCCCCAAATTCCTCTTCATCAAGGAGTTCTATCAAAACAATATGCATAGGTAAAGCCTCTTGATATGCAGCGTGATAGCGAAATAAATTCGTGACACTAGTGGAAGCGAAAAATATATTTCAACAAATAGTTGATTCATAATACTATTGATATATGAATATAGGCATGTAACTTAAGTAAAACCTCGAGATTCTTAGAAATTGTTTTACTAAACAGACTAGTTGTTGATATAAAAAAATTCTAAGATTCTATCAATTGTAATTTACTAAATTTCTTTTCTTTCTCCAAACATGGTTTTTGGAATGTACCTGGGTTTCCTGAATAAGGCCTCCTCAATGGGAGTGTAACAGGATAATTATTGTAATAGTCCTGTAATTCAACAAGCACGCACAATTACACCACCAAATACATCAGATACATTCACAGAGGAAACAAAGAAAAAAGTACATAAGTCTGCAACTTTATGCACTTAGTGCACTTACCTGTGGTTAAAGCATCAACAAAATATGACTGATGTAAGGAAGTTTCTTGCAGCAAAGTGCAAAACAAAAACTTGTAAGCAAACTACTAAATTGAAATGCATTGGTTGTAGCATACCACTGAATGCAGAATTGTCACTGCCACTGCTAGGATTGCGATATGGCTTGAAAGATATTGCTTCGCCTCCATAACCAAAGGCAATCTGTGAAGCTGACACTACAAATCACAAAGATAAAAATACAGTTTTAGAAAACAAAAAGAATAATGCTACCCCTGCTTTTGCGATATGGAAAGGGAAGAGAGGTAAGAGTTCAGATGGGTCAGAGCAGCTTTTGCGAGATGCCAGATGGCCAATAGCATTTACTATCTGCATTCTGATATCAAAACACATGAAATTTATTTATCAAATCTCAGATTCTCAGTATAATCTTATCAATTATATAATTTTATAGAACAACAAGCACCACAATGATCTGAAACGATTTGTGCTACCCTAACTTAGAATTTAGGAACATGAAGCTCAAATCAAAACACATGAAATTAGTTAACAGATAGAGTGAAGAGGAGGTACCTGTCATGGATTTGAACCTGTTACATCATGGACACCATTCTTTACTGATAAGCTTCTGGAAGTGATTCCAAACCAGCTAACATGCTCTTATCCATGATTCAATTCAATTCAATTAAACCTAGTGTTCTTCATTCACATTGTTGTTCACATAAACAATGAAGTGCCGCATCATTTCATTATGCTAGGTTGCAAATTTATTTTACCAATATGAGTTCTTTTCATGATTCTTAGTTCTGCTGCAGCCCTCCCCAATGTCTCCAAAGGTGCAGCCACCTTAACAAACAACAACTAAGTTTCAAATACTCAAGAACAAGCTTAACTTAGACACAACTGAAAACAAAAATAAGAATTCACAAAATTGCTTGTTTCGTAACTACAAATACAATGCTAAAAAAGACATATTTTTTCCTATCTTATCTCTATCTCACGTTATAATTATAAAAATATTTCAAGAGAAATCAATCAATCATATTACCATAAAAGAGGACAAAAAAAGAAAATAAAATAATGATATTCTGCCACAATATATATATATATATGAAGAATTAAGAAATTTGAGAAGAAATTGTTGTAACCTTGAAGAACTCATCTGAATTGCCAATAACTCTGTCAACAACCAAGCCTGCATTCTTAAGCTCCCTGGCAAAGACATTGCCGCAATCAAAGTCTTCATCTCCTTTAAGAATCGCCTATCTCTTGGGAATCACCACACAAATCTCAAATACCAGTTCCACATTCTCTTTCATTTTCCAAAACAAAAATTCCCCCATATGAACAAATTGTTGTTCACTCATCATCAATGCCCCCTTCTTTCTGAGCAAAAGCAAAACTAAGAATGCCATTAAACAGAAAAATAATAAAACAAAGTTTATGGGGAAGCTGATTACCACTACCAAACCTCTAATCTTCCAATCCAAGCTCCTCTATTTTTCTCTGTTATACCTCTTCACAACTCTTTTCCTCGCTCTCTACACCATTCTCTCTCAATCCAAATGCTTATTCAGATCTTCCCCTTTGGATCCAATTCAGGATCCTCTCTTCTCTTACCCTTCCTCCTATAGAGAGCACAAGTATGCTGTCTCAACCACATGTTCTACATGCACTTCTATTTTCTTTTCAGGAGCTCTGCATCGATTCCTCTGTTCTGTGTGATTCTCTCCCAATATAGAAAATGCTGAATTTGTGTTGTTGTTGTGATAAAGCTGAAGAATTTCCACTAATGGATTGTGGTTATGGGATTCAGAGTACTTGGATGTTGTAAAGGAGATCAAGAATTTGATCAAGGACTCTTCATCAGCTGAGGAGTCGAGTGCTCTGCGCTACATGCTTCTCGGCTACCAGGAAGCTAAAACCATTCATGCAGTAAAACACCCAATTCCTATCAGTGTCATATCCAGAAGCTACAACTCCTAATTAAAAACCCTAAAATTGGATCCCAAAACCTCCCAAATTTCACAGAACAAACTGAAAATCGATACATACCTTCTCAAGTGAGCGGCAATGACGATGCTGAGTGACGACGACGATGCTGAGCAGCGACAGTAAGCAAATGCGACGATGATGCTGAGCGGCGACGGTGAGTGCACGAGATGGCGATGCGAGGCGAAGGTTAGCGCACGCAACGACGATGGTCTGTGAGGCAGAGCCCTAGCCGGCGTCGTCCTCTCCTTCCTTCCCCTCTCCTCTCTTCTTCTCATCTTCTTCCCGTTCTCCCCTTTTCTGATTTTTCCCTCTTTTGTGTGTGTGTGGGTAAGGATGAGAGTGTGAGCTTGTGAATGGTGAGCTAGTGACTGGTGAGTAGTGAGCTGGTGACTGGTGAGTGGTAACTGGTGAGTGGCGCAGCCATGTGGTGAGTGGTGACTGGGTGGCGACGGTCAACAGCAACGGTGAGAAGACGAAGGTGATGAGCGTCGTAGGTGATGTGTGTTGAAGGTGAGAATGGCGAAGGTAAGGGTTCCTTGAATTGAAGGTGCTGCGTGCGTGTGTGCTGGAATTGAAAGAGGAATAAAAATTTCACTAAGTCTTAGGATTTGGTCCACATACATTAGGAATCACTTTTAAAATGCACCCAAAACATAATAAATAAGTTACTCTTTAAAAGCGTTCTCTTTGACACAAAAAATGAACCCATAGATATTAACCTACGGCTACACTTTATAAGTGATTTCTATAATACCTAAGGCTACACTTTTTAAATGATGCCACAATTGTGTATCCTTTTCCCTTATAAAAAGGCAACATGGAGAAAAGCGTAGCCTATTCTATGAATAGGCTACGCTTTTCAAATGAAGCTTAAAAAATGTGTGGCTGAATGGGTATTTTTCTTCTAGTGTTAAACCATAAACTATAAACTCTAAACCATAAAACCTAAACCCTAAATCGTAAACCCAAAACCCTAAACTGTAATCCCTAAACCAAAACCCCTAAACCCGAAACCGAAAACCCTAAACCCTAAAACATAAACCCTAAACCATAAACCATAAAACCTAAAACCTAAACCCAAAACCCTAAACCCAAAACCCAAAACCCTAAACCTTAAACACTAAACCACAAACCATAAACTATAAACGCTAAACCGTAAACTCCAAACCCTAAACCCTAAACCCAAATCCTAAACCTTAACCCAGAAATACTAAACCCTAAATCCTAAATTCTAAACCATATACCCTAAACCATAAACTCTAAACCCTAAACCCTAAATCCTAAACCACAAACCATAAACCCTAAACCTTAAACCATAAAACCAAAACCAAAACCCTAAACCCAAAACCCTAAAACATAGTTCTTAAACCCAAAACTCAAAACACTAAATCCTAAACCATAAAACCTCAACCCTAAACCCTAAACCCTAAATCCTAGACCAAAAACCCTAAGCAATAAACCCTAAACCATTAACCTAAAACCCTAAACCTTAAGCCTTAAACCATAGACCCTAAACCCTAAATCTAAACCCTAAACCTTACACCATAAATCCTAAACCCTAAATCATAAACCCTAAACCCAAAACCCAAAATCTTAAACCTTAAACCCTAAACCATATACCCTAAAACCTAAACCCTAAACCCAAACCATAAACCCTTAACCCAAAACCCTAAACCAAATATCCTAAACCATAAACCTTAAACCCCAAACCCTAAACCATAAACCCTAAACCATAAACTCCAAACCCTAAACCATAAACCCAAATCCTAAACCCTAACCTACAAACACTAAACCCTAAATCCTAAATATTAAACCATAAACCCTAAACCATAAACTCTAAACCATAAATCCTAAACCCTAAACCATAAACCATAAACCCTAGACCTTAAACCATAAAATAAAAATGCAAAACCCTAAACCCAAAACCCTAAACCCTAAACCTTAAACCATAATTCGTAGCCCCTAAACCCTAAACCCTAAACCCTAAACCCTAAACCACAAACCCTAAACAATAAACCCTAAACACTAAACCCTAAACCACAAACCCTAAACTATAAACCATAAACCCTAAACCCTGAACCATAAAACATTAACCCTAAACACTAAACCATAAACACTAAACCTTAAACCCTAAACCACAAACCCAAAATAGCAAAACCTAAACCTTAAACCCTAAACCCCAAACAATAAAACCTAAACCATAAACTATAAACCTTAAACCCTAATCCCTAAACCATAAAACCTAACATTAAACCCTAAACCATAAACCCTAAACCGTAAACCCTAAATCCTAAAAACTAAACCCTAGACCCAAAACCCTAAACCCAAAATCCTAAACCTTAGACACTAAACCATAAACCCTAAACTATAAACCCTAAACCCTAAACCATAAATGCTAAACCCAAAACCCAAAATCCTAAACCTTAAACCATAAACTATAAACCCTAAACCCTAAACAATAAAACATAAACCCTAAAACTTAAACCACAAACCCTAAACCCTAAAAGCTAAACACAAACCCCAAAACCACAAACTCTAAACCCTAAACATAACCCCACAAACATAAAACCCTAAAACATAAACCCTAAACGCTAAACCCTAATCCATAAACACTAAACCATAAACCCAAATGCATAAACCCAAAACCTTAAACCCTAAACCCTAAACCCTAAACCATAAACCATAAACCCTAACACAAAACCATAAACACAAAACTCTAAACCATAAACCCTAAACCATGAACCCTAAATCATAAATCCTAAACCGTAAACCATAAACCCTAAACCATAAACTATAAACCCTAAACCTTAAACCCTAAACCCTAAACTACAAACCCTAAACCATAAACTCTACCATAAACCATAAACCCTAAACCCTAAACCATAAACCCAAAACCCTAAACCCTACCATAAACCATAAACCCTAAACCCTAAAACATAAACCATAAACCCTAAACACTAAACCCTAAACCATAAACCCAAAACCATAAACCCTAAATCCTAAACCCTAAACCGTAAAGCTTAAACCCTAAACCCTAAGCACTAAACCCCAAAGATTAAACCCTAAACACCACCCCACAAATGCAAAATCCTAAAGCACAAACCCTAAATCCTAAACCCTAAACCCTAAACCTTAAACCATAAATAATAAACCCTAAACCCTAAACCCTAAACCATAAAGCATAAAGCATAAACCATAAACTATAAACCCTAAATTCTAGACCCTAAACCATAAAACCTAAAACCTAAACCACAAACCCTAAACCATGAACCCTAAACCCTAAATGCTAAACCCAAAATCCAGAACCCCAAACTATAAACCCTAAACACAACCCCACAAACATAAAACCCTAAAACACAAACCCTAAATCCTAAACCCTAATCCACAAACACTAAACCATAAACCCTAAGGCCTAAACCTCTAAACCTAAACCATAAACCACAAACCATAAACACTAACCCTAAACCATAAACCTAAAACCCTAAACCCTAAACCCTGAACCATAAATTATAAACCCAAAACCATAAACCATAATCCCTAAACCATAAAACCTAAACCCTAATCCGTAATTCCAAAACCCTAAACCCTAATCCTTAAACCCTAAACCCTAAACCCAAAACCGAAAACCCTAAACCCTAAACCATAAACCATAAAACCTAAAACCTAAACCCAAAACCCAAAACCCTAAACCCAAAACCCAAAACCCAAAACAATAAACCATAAACCCTAAACCCCAAACCCTAAACCATAACCCATAAACCCTAAATCTAAAATCATAAACCCTAAACCTTAAATAATATCCTATAAACCCTAAACCCCAAACCCTAAACCCTAAAAACTAAATCCTAAACCCTAACCGACAAAGATTAAACCCTAAATCCTAAATCCTAAACCATAAACCCTAAACCATAAACTCTAAACACTAAACAACTAAACCCTAAACCCTAAACCCTAAACCCTAAGACCTAAGCCTAAAACCCCAAACCCTAAACCATAAAGCACAAACCCTCAATAATAAACCATAAACCCTAAACGCCAAACCATAAACCTTAAACCATAAACCATAAACCCTAAACCCTAAACCATAAAACCTAACCATAAACCCTAAACTATAAACCCTAAACCCTAAACCCTAAACCATAAACTCTAAACCAAAGACCCTAAACCCTAAACCCAAAACTGTAAACACTAATCCCTAAACCCTAAACCCTAAACCATAAACCCTAAAACCTAAACCCTAAACCCAAACCATAAACCCGAAACCCAAAACCCTAAACCATAAACCCTAAACCATAAACCTTAAACCCCAAACCCTAAACCATAAACCCTAAACCATAAACTACAAACCGTAAACCATAAACCCAAATCCTAAACCCTAACCTACAAACACTAAATCCTAAATCCTAAATACTAAACCATAAACCCTAAACCATAAACTCTCAACCATAAACCCTAAACCCTAAACTATAAACCATAAGCCCTAGACCATAAACCATAAAATAAAAATGCTAAACCCTAAACCCTAAACCTTAAACCATAAATCGTAGACCCTAAACCATAAACGCTAAACCCTAAACACTAAACTGTAAACCCTAAACCACAAACCCAAAACCCTAAACCATAAACACTAAACCCTAAACCACAAAACCTAAACCATAAACCATAAACCCTAAACCCAGAACCATAAAACATAAACCCTAAACACTAAACCGTAAACACTAAACCTTAAACTCTAATCCACAAACCCAAAATAGCAAAAGCTAAACCTTAAATCGTAAACCGCAAACAATAAAACCTAAACCATAAACTATAAACCATAAACCCTAATCCCTAAACCATAAAACCTAACATTAAACCCTAAATCATAAACCCTAAACCGTAAACCTAAACCCTAAAAACTAAACCCTAGGCCCAACTCCATAAACCCAAAATCCTAAACCCTAGACACTAAACCATAAAGCCTAAACTTTAAACACTAAACCCTAAACTATAAACGTTAAACCCAAAACCCAAAATCCTAAACCTTAAACCGTAAACTATAAACCCTAAACCCTAAACCATAAAACCTAAACCATAGAACATAAACCATAAACCCTAAACCATGAACCCTAAACCCTAAAAGCTAAACACAAACCCCAAAACCACAAACTCTAAACCCTAAACATAACCCCACAAACATAAAACCCTAAAACATAAACCCTAAATGATAAACCCTAATCCATAAACACTAAACCATAAACCCAAATGCATAAACCCTAAACCCTAAACCCTAAACCCTAAACCATAAACCATTAAACCTAAAACCTAAACCCAAAACCCAAAACCCAAAACCCAAAACCAAAACCCTGAACCCTAAACCCAAAACCTAAATCCTAAACCCCAAGACCTAAACTATAAACCATAACCCCTAAACTCCAAACCCTAAACCCTAAACCCCAAACCTTAAACACTAAACCCTAAACAACAAACCCTAAACAATAAACACTAAAAACTAAACCATAAACCCGAAAACCATAAACCATAAACCCTAAACCCTAAACCTTAAAACCTAACCCTAAACCCTAAACCATAAACTATAAATCGTAAACCCTAAATCCTAAACCATAAACCCTAAACCCTAGACCCAAAACCCAAACCCAAAACCAAAAATCCTAAACCCTGAACCCTAAACCATGAACCCTAAATCATAAACCCTAAAACGTAAACCATAAACCCTAAACCATAAAACCTAAGCGCTAAACCGTAAAACCAAAACCCTAAACCCTAATCCCTAAAATATAACCCCTAAACCCAAAACCCAAAACCCTAAACTGTAAACCCTAAACCATAAACCCTAAACCATAAACCATAAAACCTAAAACCTAAACCCAAAACCTAAAACATAAACTTGAAACCCAAAACCCTAAACCATAAACCCTAAACCATAAACCTTAAACCCCAAACACTAAACCATAAATCCTAAACCATAAACTCGAACCCCTAAACCATAAACCCAAATCCTAAACCCTAACCTACAAACACTAAACCGTAAATCCTAAATCCTAATCCGTAAACCCTAAACCATAAACGCTAAACCCTAAACCATAAACCTTAAACAATAAACCATAAACCCTAAACCCTAAACCATAAAACCGAAACCCTAAACCTTAAAACGTAAACCCTAAACTCTAAACCCTAAACCCTAAACCATAGACCCTAAACGCAAAACCCAAAACCCAAAACCTTAAACATTAAACCGTAAACCCTAAACCCTAAACCATAAACCCTAAACCCCAAACCCTAAACACTAAACCCTAAACTACAAACCCTAAACAATAAACCCTAAACACTAATTCCTAAACCATAAACCCTAAACCATAAACCACAAACCCTAAACCCTAAACCATAAAATCTAAACCCTAAACCATAAACCACAAACCCTAAACCACAAACCCTAAACCCTAAAAGATAAACACAAACCCCAAAACCACAAACTCTAAACCCTAAATATGACTCCACAAACATAAAAACCTAAAACATAAACCCTAAACGCTAAACCCTAATCCATAAACACTAAACCATAAACCCTAATGCAAAAACCCTAAACCCTAAACCTTAAACCATAAACCATAACCTATAAACCCTAACCCAAAATCATAAACATAAAACAGTAAACCATAAACCCTAAACCCTGAACCCTAAATCATAAATCCTAAACCGTAAATCATAAACTCTAAACCATAAAACCTAAACCCTAAACCGCAAACCCAAAACCCTAAACCCTAATCCCTAAACCATAATCCCAAAACCAGAAAACCAAAAACCCTAAACCCAAAACCCTAAATCCTAAACACTAAACACAAAACCCTAAACCATAAACCCTAAAACTAAAACGCCAAACACTAAACCCTAACCCAAATCCTAAACCCTAAACCACAAACACATAACCCTAAATCCTAAATCCTAAATCCTAAACCATAAAACCTAAACCATAAACACTAAACCCTAAACCATAAACCCAAAACCATAAACACTAAACCCAAAACCCAAAATCCTAAACCTTAAATCATAAACTATAAACCCTAAACCATAAACCATAAACTAAAAACCCTAACCCTTTAACCATAAAAACTAAACCCTAAACCATAAACCACAAACCCTAAAGCATGAACCCAAAACCCTAAAAGCTAAACCCACACCCAAAAACCCCAAACTCTAAACACTAAAACACAGACCCTAAACCCTAAATCCGAAACCCTAATACATAAACACTAAACCATAAACCCTAAGGCCTAAACCCTAAACCCTAAACCATGAACCCTAAATCAAGAACCCTAAACCATATACTCTAAACCATAAACCCTAAACCCTAAACCCTAATACACAAACACTTAACCATAAACCCAAAGGCCTAAACCCTAAACCCTAAATCCTGAACCCTAAATCAAAAACCCTAAACCCTAAACCCTAAACCATAAACCCTAAATCATAAACCCTAAACCCTAAACCATAAACCATTAAACCTAAAAACTAAACCCAAAACCCAAAACCCAAAACCCAAAACCCTGAACCATAAACCCAAAACCTAAATCCTAAACCCCAAGACCTAAACTATAAACCCTAAACCCTAAACACAAAATCCTAAACCCTAAATCATAAACCCTAAACTCCAAACCCTAAACACTAAACCCTAAACAACAAACCCTAAACAATAAACACTAAACAATAAACCCTAAACCATAAACCCCAGAACCATAAACCATAAACCCTAAACCCTAAACCTTAAAAGCTAACCCTAAACCCTGAACCATAAACTCTAAATCGTAAACCTTAAACCCTAAACCATAAACGCTAAACCCTAGACCCAAAACCCAAACCCAAAACCAAAAACCCTAAACCCTGAACCCTAAACCCTGAACCCTAAATCATAAACCCTAAACCGTAAACCATAAACCCTAAACCATAAAACCTAAATGCTAAACCGTAAAACCAAAACCTTAAACCTTAATCCCTAAAATATAACCCCGAAACCCAAAACCAAAAATCCTAAACCCTAAACCCTAAACCATAAACCATAAACCATAAAACCTAAAACCTAAACCCAAAACCCAAACCATAAACTTGAAACCCAAAACCCTAAACCATAAACCTTAAACCCCAAACCCTAAACCATAAACCCTAAACCATAAACTCCAAACCCTAAACCATAAACCCAAATCCCAAACCCTAACCAACAAACACTAAACCCTAAATCATAAATACTAAACCATAAACCCTAAAACATAAACTCTCAACCATAAACCCTAAACCCTAAGCCATAAACCATTAACCCTAGACCATAAACCATAAAAAAACGCTAAACCCTAAACCCAAAACCTTAAACCTTAAACCTTAAACCATAAATCGTAGACCCTAAACCATAAACCCTAAACCCTAAACCCTAAACACTAAACTACAAACCCTAAACACTAAACACTAAACCACAAACCCTAAACCATAAACTATAAACCCTAAACCCTGAACCATAAAACATAAACCCTAAACACTAAACCGTAAACACTAAACCTTAAACCCTAAACCACAAACCCAAAACAACAAAACCTAAACCTTAAACCCTAAACCTCAAACAATAAAGCCTAAACCATAAACCATAAACCCTAAACCCTAATCCCTAAACCATAAAACCTAACATTAAATCCTAAACCATAAACCCTAAACCGTAAACCCTAAACCCTAAAAACTAAACCCTAGACCCAAAACCCTAAACCCAAAATCCTAAACCCTAGACCATAAACTATAAACCCTAAACTCTAAACTTTAAACCCTAAACCATAAGTACTAAAACCAAAACCCAAAATCCTAAACCTTAAACCATAAACTATAAACCCTAAACCCTAAACCATAAAGCCTAAACACTAAACCATAAACCACAAACCCTAAACCATGAACCTTAAACCCTAAAAGATAAACACAAACCCCAAAACCAAAAACTCTAAACCATAAACATAACTCCACAAACATAAAACCCTAAAACATAAACCCTAAACGCTAAACCCTAATCCATAAACCTTAAATCCTAAACCATAAACACTAAACCCAAAACCCAAAACCCTAAATCCTAAACCTTAAACCCTAAACCCTAAACCATAAACACTAAACCCAAACCCCAAAATCCTAAACTTTAAACCATAAACTAAAAACCGTAAGCCCTAAACCATAAAACCTAAACCGTAAACCCTAAACAATAAACCATAAATCCTAACCCTAAACCCTAAACCATAAACTCAAAACCCTAAACCCTAAACCCTAAACCCTAAACCATAGACCTTAAAGCCTAAACCCAAAACCATAAACTCTAAACCCAAAACCCTAAACCCTGAACCATAAACCATAAATCCTAAACCATAAACACTAAACCCAAAACCCGAAATCCTAAACCTTAAACCATTAACTAAAAACCATAAGCCCTAAACCATAAAACCTACAACCTAAACCATAAACCACAAAACCTAAACCACGAACACTAAACCCTAAAAGCTAAACCCAAACCCCAAAACCCTAAAACACAAACCCTAAACACAAACCGTAAGCACAACCCCACAAACACAAAACCCTAAAACACAAACCCTAAACCCTAATACCTAACCCACAAACACTAAACCATAAACCCTAAGACCTAAATCCTAAACCCTAAACCATAAACCCTAAACCCAAAACTATAAACCTTAACCCTAAACGATAAACCCAAATCCCTAAACACTAAACCCTAAACCCTGAAAGCTAAATCATAAACCCTAAACCAAAAATCATAAACCCTAAACCATAAAACCTAAACCCTAAACCGGAAACCCAAAACCCTAAACCATAAACCATAAACCCTAAAACACAAACCCTAAACCTTAAACCCTGATCCCCAAACAATAAACCATAAACCCTAAGGCCTTAACCGTAAACCCTGAACACTAAACCCTAAACCATAAACCCTAAACACAAAACCATAAACCATAAACCATAAACCATAACCCTAAACCATAAACCCAAAACCCTAAAACCTAAACCCTGAAAACTGAACCCTAAATCATAAACCCTAAACCGTAAACAATAAACCCTAAACCATAAACCCAAAACTGTAAATCCAAACCCATAAGCCCTAATCCCTAAACCATAACCCCTAAACCATAAACCATAAAACCCAAAACACTAAACCCTAAACCTAAACCCAAATCACTAAACCCTAAACCCTAAACCATAAACTCTAAACCCCAAACCGTACCCCATAAACCCTAAACCATAAAACCGACACTTTAAACCATAATCCCTAAACCCTATACCCTAAACCATAGACCCTAAACCATAAACCCAATACCATAAACCTAAAACCTTAAACCATAAACCCTAAACCGTAAACCGCAAACCATAAACCCTAAACCCCAAACCCTAACCCTAAATCCTAAACCAAAAACCTTAAACAAAAAACCCTAAACCCTAAACCCTAAACCATAAACCTTATACCATAAACCATCAATCCTAAAACCTAAACCATAAACCATAAACCCTAAACCCTAAACCCAAAACCCTAAACCATAAACCCAAAATCCTAAACCCAAACCCTAAACCATAGACACCAAACCCTAAACCCAAAACTATAAACACTAAACCATAAACCATAAACCCTGAACCCTAAACCCTAAACCCTAAACCATAAAACTAAACCCTAAACCATAAACCATAAACCGTAAACCCTAAACCCTAAAGCCTAAACCCAAAACCCAAAACCCACACCCAAAACCCTAAACCATAAAAACTAAACACAAAACCCAAAATCCTAAACCTTAAACCATAAATAATAAACCCTAAATCCTAAACCATCAAACCTAAACCCTAAACCAAAAACCACAAACCCAAAACCATGAACCCTAAACCCTAAAAGCTAAATCCAAACCCCAAACTCCCAAACTCTAAATGCTAAACATAACCCCACAAACACAAAACCCTAAAACACAAACCCTAAACCATAAACCATAATCCACAAATACTAAACCATAAACCCTAAGGCCTAAACCCTAAACCATAAACCATAAACCATAAACCCTAAACCTAAACCATAAACCCAAAACCTTAAACATTAAACCCAAAACCCTGAACCCTAAATCATAAACCCTAAACCGTAAACCATAAACCCTAAACCGTAAAATCTAAACCCTAAACCGTAAACTATAATCCCTAAACCATAACCCATAAACCCAAAACTGAAAACCCTAAACCCTAAACCTAAACCATAAACCATAAAACCTAAAACCTAAACCCAAAACCCAAAGCCCTAAACCCGAAACCCTAAACCCTAAAACCAACAACATAAATCATAAACCGTAAATCCCAAACCCTAAACTCTAAACCCTAAACCCTAAACCCTAAACAATAAACACTAAGCACTAAACCTTAAACCATAAACCCTAAACCATAAACCCTAAACCTTAAAACCTAGCCCTAAATCCTAAATCATAAACTCTAAATCATAAACCCTAAACCATAAACCCTAACCCCTAGACCCAAAACCCTAAACCCAAAACCAAAAACCTTAAAGCCTAAACCCTAAACCTTAAACCATAAACCCTAAACCATAAACATTAAACCAAAAACCCAAAATTCTAAACCTTAAAACATAAACTATAAACCATAAACCATAAACCATAAAACCTAAACCCTAAACCATAACCCATAAACCCTAAACCATGAATCCTAAACTCTAAAGCTAAACCTAACCCCCAAAACCCCAAACTCTCTAAATCCGAAACACAACCCCACAAACACAAAACCCTAAAACTCAAACCCTAAACACTAAACCCTAAACCCTAAACCCTAAACTCTAAACCCAAAACCATAAACCATAAACCCTTATCCTAAAACATAACCCAAAACCCTAAACCCTAAACCCTAAACCATGAACCCCTAAATCATAAACCATGAATCCTAAACCATAAACCCTAAACCATAAAACATAAACCCTAAACCATAAAACCAAAACCTTAAAAGATAAAACCTAAATGCTAAACCCTAATCCATAAACACTAAACCATAACCCTAAGGCCTAAACCCTAAACCATAAACCATAAACCCTAAACCCTAAACCCAAAACCCAAAACCATAAACCATAAACCCAAAACCCTAAAACCTAAACCCTGAAACCTGAACCCTAAATCATAAACCCTAAACCGTAAACAATAAACCCTAAACCATAAACCCAAAACCGTAAATCCAAACCCCTAAGCCCTAATTCCTAAACCATAAACCATAAAACCCAAAACACTAAACCCTAACCTAAACCCAAATCACTAAACCCTAAACCCTAAACCATAAACTCTAAACCCCAAACCCTAACCCATAAACCCTAAACCATAAAACCGAAACCCTAAACCATAATCCCTAAACCCTATACCCTAAACCATAGACCCTAAGCCCTAAACCCAATACCATAAACCTAAAACCTTAAACCATAAACCCTAAACCGTAAACCGCAAACCATAAACCCTAAACCCCAAACCCTAACCCTAAATCCTAAACCAAAAACCCTAAACAAAAAACCCTAAACCCTAAACCCTAAACCATAAACCTTATACCATAAACCATTAATCCTAATACCTAAACCATAAACCATAAACCCTAAACCCTAAACCCAAAACCCTAAATCATAAACCCAAAATCCTAAACCCAAACCCTAAACCATAGACACCAAACCCTAAACCCAAAACCATAAACACTAAACCATAAACCATAAACCATAAACCCTAAACCCTAAACCATAAAACTAAACCCTAAACCATAAACCATAAACCGTAAACCCTAAACCATAAAGCCTAAACCAAAAATCCTAAACCCACACCCAAAACCCTAAACCATAAAAACTAAACACAAAACCCAAAATCCTAAACCTTAAACCATAAACAATAAACCCTAAATCCTAAACCATCAAACCTAAACCCTAAACCACAAACCACAAACCCAAAACCATGAACCCTAAACCCTAAAAGCTAAATCCAAAACCCAAAACCCCAAACTCTAAATGCTAAACATAACCCCACAAACACAAAACCCTAAAACACAAACCCTGAACCCTAAACCATAATCCACAAACACTAAATCATAAACCATAAGGCCTAAACCCTAAACCATAAACCATAAACCATAAACCCTAAACCTAAACCATAAACCCAAAACCTTAACATTAAACCCAAAACCCTGAACCCTAAATCATGAACCCTAAACCGTAAACCATAAACCCTAAACCGTAAAATCTAAACCCTAAACCGTAAACTATAATCCCTAAACAATAACCCATAAACCCAAAACTGAAAACCCTAAACCCTAAACCTAAACCATAAACCATAAAACCTAAAACCTAAACCCAAAACCCAAAGCCCTAAAGCCTAAACCCTAAACCCTAAAACCAACACCATAAATAATAAACCATAAACCCGAAACCCTAAACCCTAAACCCTAAACCCTAAACCCTAAACAATAAATACTAAACGCTAAACCATAAACCCTAAACCCTAAACTATAAACCCTAAACCTTAAAACCGAGACCTAAATCCTAAATCATAAACTCTAAATCATAAACCCTAAACCCTAAACCATAAACCCTAAAACCTAGACCCAAAACCCTAAACCCAAAACCAAAAATCCTAAACTTTAAACCCTAAACCCTAAACCATAAACCCTAAACCATAAACATTAAACCAAAAACCCAAAATTCTAAACCTTAAAACATAAACTATAAACCCTAAACCATAAACCATAAAACCTAAACCCTAAATCATAACTCACAAACACTAAACCATGAATCCTAAACACTAAAGCTAAACCTAACCCCCAAAACCCCAAACTCTCTAAACCCGAAACACAACCCCACAAACACAAAACCCTAAAACTCAAACCCTAAACCCTAAACCCTAAACCCTAAACCCTAAACCATAAACTCTAAACCCAAAACCATAAACCATAAACCCTTATCCTAAAACATAACCCAAAACCCTAAACCCAAAACCCTAAACCATGAACCCCTAAATCATAAACCATGAATCGTAAACCATAAATCCTAAAACATAAACCATAAAACCCAAAACACCAAACCCTAAACCTAAACCCAAAACACTAAACCCTAAATCCTAAACCATAAACTCTAAACCCCAAACCCTAACCCATAAACCCTAAACCATAAAACCGAAACCCTAAACCATATTCCCTAAACCCTATACCCTAAACCATAGATCCTAAACCCTAAACCCAAAACCATAAACATAAAACCTTAAACCTTAAACTATAAACCCTAAACCGTAAACCATAAACCCTAAACCCCACACCCTAACCCTAAATCCTAAACCAAAAACCCTAAACAAAAAACCCTAAACCCTAAACCTTAAACCATAAACCCTATACCATAAACCATCAATCCTAAAACCTAAACCATAAACCATAAACCCTAAACCCTAAACCCAAAACCCTAAACCATAAACCCAAAATCCTAAACCCAAACCCTAAACCATAGACACTAAACCCTAAACCCAAAACCATAAAAACTAAACCATAAGCCATAAACCCTAAACCCTAAACCCTAAACTCTAAACCATAAAACTAAACCCTAAACCATAAACCATAAACCATAAACCGTAAACCCTAAAGCCTAAACCCAAAACCATAAACCCACACCCAAAACCCTAAACCATAAACACTAAACACAAAACCCAAAATCCTAAACCTTAAACCATAAACAATAAACCCTAAATCCTAAACCATAAAACCTAAACCCTAAACCATAAACCACAAACCCAAAACTATGAACCCTAAACCCTAAAAGCTAAATCCAAACCCTAAAACCCCAAACTCTAAATGCTAAACATAACCCCACAAACACAAAACCCTAAAACACAAACCCTGAACCCTAAACCATAATCCACAAACACTAAACCATAAACCCTAAGGCCTAAACCCTAAACCATAAACCATAAACCATAAACCCTAACCTTAAACCATAAACCCAAAACCTTAAACACTAAACCCAAAACCATGAACCCTAAATCATAAACCCTCAACCGTAAACCATAAACCCTAAACCGTAAAATCTAAACCCTAAACCGTAAACTATAATCCCTAAACCATAACCCATAAACCCAAAACCGAAAACCCTAAACCCTAAACCCTGAACCATAAACCATAAAACCTAAAACATAAACCCAAAACCCAAAGCCCTAAACCCTAAACCGTAAACCCTAAACCCAACAATATAAATCATAAACCATAAATTCCAAACCCTAAATCCTAAACCCTAAACCCTAAACCCTAAACCCTAAACAATAAACACTGAACACTAAACCCTAAACCATAAACCCTAAACCATAAACCCTAAACCTTAAAACCTAACCCTAAATCCTAAATCATAAAATCTAAATCGTAAACCCTAAACCCTAAACCATAAACCCTAAACCATAAACATTAAACCAAAAACCCAAAATTCTAAACCTTAAAACATTAACTATAAACCCTAAACCATAAACCATAAAACCTAAACCCTAAAACATAACCCACAAACCCTAAACCATGAACCCTAAACACTAAAGCTAAACCTAACCCCCAAAACCCCAAACTCTCTAAACCCGAAACACAACCCCACAAACACAAAACCCTAAAACTCAAACCCTACACCCTACATCGTAATCCACAAACACTAAACCGTAAACCCTAAGGCCTAAACCCTAAACCCTAACCTCTAAACCCAAAACCATAAACCATAAACCCTTATCCTAAAAGATAACCCAAAAACCTAAACCCTAAACCCTAAACCTTGAACCCCTAAATCATAAACCACGAATCGTTAACCATAAACCCTAAACCATAAAACATAAACCCTAAACGATAAAACCAAAACCCTAAAAGATAAAACCTAAATGCTAAACCCTAATCCATAAACATTAAACCATAACCCTAAGGCCTAAACCCTAAACCCTAAACCATAAACCATAAACCCTAACCGTAAACCATAAACCCCAAACCTTAAACCCTAAACCCTAAACCCTAAACCCTAAATCATAAACCCTAAACCGTAAACTATAAACCCTAAACCCTAAACCGTAAACCTTATTCCCTTAACCCTAAATCGTAAACCCTAATCCCAAAACTATAACCCATTAACCCAAAACCGAAAACCTTAAACCCTAAACCCTAAACCATAAATCCTAAACCATAAGCCATAAAACCTAAACCCAAAAACCCAAAACCTTAAACCAAAAACTAAAAACTCAAAACCCTAAAACATAAACCATAAACCCTAAACCCTAAACTCAAAACCCTAAACCCTAAACCCAATTCCTAAACACTAACCCACAGACACTAAACCCTAAATCTTAAATCCATAACCATAAATCCTAAACCATCAACTCTAAATGCTAAACCATAAACTCTAAACCATAAACCATAAACCATAAACCATAAAACCAAAACCCTAAACCCTAAACCAAAAACACTAAACCTTAAATCATAAACCCTAAACCCCAAACCCAAAACCCTAAACCACAAACCCTAAATAATAAATACTAAACCCAAAACCATAAACCATAAACCATAAACCATAAACCCTAAAGCCTAAACCATAAATTTTAAACCGTAATCCGTAAACCCTAAACCACAAACCCTAAACAATAAACCCTAAACCCTAAACCATAAACCCTAAACCATAAACCATAAACCATAAACCCTAAAACCAAAACCCTAAACCATAAACCCTAAACCCTAAACTTTAAAACCTAACCCTAAACCCTAACCTTAAACTCTAAATCGTAAACCATAAACCCTAAACCCTAGACCCAAAACCCAAACCCAAAACCAAAAACCCTAAACCCTGATCCCTAACCCCTGAACCCAAAATCATAAACCCTAAACCGTAAACCATAAACCCTAAACCATAAAACCTAAATGCTAAACCGTAAAACCAAAAACCTAAACCCTAATCCTTAAAATATAACCCCTAAACCCAAAACTGAAAACCCTAAACCCTAAACCATAAACCCTAAACCATAAACCATAAAACCTAAAACCTAAACCCAAGACCCAAACCATAAACTTGAAACCCAAAACCCTAAACCATAAACCCTAAACCATAAACCTTAAACCCCAAACCCTAAACTATAAACCCTAAACCATAAACTCCAAACACTAAACCATAAACCCAAATCCTAAACCCTAACCTACAAACACTAAACCCTAAATCCTAAATACTAAACCATAAACACTAAACCATAAACTCTCAACCATAAACCCTAAACCCTAAACCATAAACCATAAACCCTAGTCCATAAACAATAAAAGAAAAACGCTAAACCCTAAACCCAAAACCTTAAACCTTAAACCTTAAACCATAAATCGTAGACCCTAAACCATAAACCCTAAACCCTAAACCCTAAACTATAAACCCTAAACCATAAACCACAAACCCTAAGCCATAAACCATAAACCCTAAACCATGAACCATTAAACATAAACCCTAAACACTAAACCATAAACCCTAAACCACAAACCCAAAACAACAAAACCTAAACCTTAAACCCTAAACCCCAAACAAAAAAACCTAAACCATAAACCAAAAACCCTAAACCCTAATCCCTAAACCATAAAACCTAACATTAAACCCTAAACCATAAAACCTAAACTGTAAACCCTAAACCCTAAAAACTACACCCTAGACCCAAAACCCTAAACCCAAAATCCTAAACCCTAGACCCTAAACTATAAACCCTAAACTCCAAACCCTATACGCTATACCATAAACACTAAACCCAAAACCCAAAATCCTAAACCTTAAACCATAAACTATAAACCCTAAACCCTAAACCATAAAACCACAAACCCTAAACCATAAACCACAAACCCTAAACCATGAACCTTAAACCCTAAAAGCTAAACACAAACCCCAAAACCACAAACTCTAAATCCTAAACATAACTCCACAAACATAAAACCCTAAAACATAAACCCTAAACGCTAAATCCTAATCCATAAACACTAAACCATAAACCTAAATGCATAAACCCTAAACCCTAAACCCTAAACCATACACCATAAACTATAAACCCTAACCCAAACCATAAACACAAAACCCTGAACCATAAACCCAAAACCCTGAACCCTAAATCATAAATCCTAAACCGTAAACCATAAACCTTAAACCATAAAACCTAAACCCTAAACCGTAAACCCAAAACCCTAAACCCTAATCCCTAAACCATAATCACGAAACCCAAAATTGAAAACCCTAAACCCAAAACCCTAAATTCTAAACACTAAACCCAAAACCCTAAACCATAAACCCTAAAACTAAAACTCCAAACACTAAACCCTAAACCCAAATCCTAAACCCTAACCCACAAACACAAAACCCTAAATCATAAATCCTAAATCATAAACCCTAAACCATAAACACTAAACCCCAAACCATAAACCCTAAACCATAAACCATAAACCCTAAACCCTAAACCATAAAATCGAAACCCTAAACCTTAAACCAAAAACCCTAAACCCTAAACCCTAAACCATAGACCCTAAACCCTAAACCCAAAACCCTAAACATTAAACCATAAACACTAAACCCTAAACCATAAACCCTAAACCCCAAACCCTAAACCATAAACCCTAAACTACAAACCTTAAACAACAAACCCTAAACACTAATCCCTAAACCATAAACCCTAAACCGTAAACTATAAACCCTAAACCCTAAACCACAAAACATAAACCCTAAACCCAAAACCCAAAACCCTAAACCACAAACCCTAAACAATAAACCCTAAACCCAAAACCATAAACCCCAAACCATAAACCCTAAACCATAAACCATAAACCCTAAACCCCAAACCATAAACCCTAAATCCTAAACCCTAAACCATAAAACCTAACCCTAAACCCTAAACCATAAACCCAAAACCCTAAACCATAAACCCTAAACCCTAAACCTAGAACCCTAAACCCTAAACAATAAACCCTAAACCTTAAACCCAAAACCGTAAACCCTAAACCCAAAACCCTAAACTCTAAACCTTAAATCCTAAACCTTTAACCCTAAACCCTAAACCATAAACACTAAACCCAAACCCCAAAATCCTAAACATTAAACCATAAAATAAAAACCATAAACCCTAAACCATAAAACCTAAACCGTAAACCCTAAACCCTAAACCATAAATCCTAACCCTAAACCCTAAACCATAAACTCAAAACCCTAAACCCTAAACTCTAAACCCTAAACCCTAAACCCTAAACCCTAAACCATAGACCCTAAAGCCTAAACCCAAAACCATAAACTCTAAACCCAAAACCCTAAACCCTAAACCATAAACCATAAATCCTAAACAATAAACCCAAAACCCAAAACCCAAAATCCTAAACCTTAAACCATTAATTAAAAACCATAAGCCCAAAACCATAAAACCTAAAACCTAAACCCTAAAAGCCAAACTGAAACCCCAAAACCCTAAAACAAAAACCCTAAACACAAACGGTAAGCACAACCCCACAAACACAAAACCCTAAAACACAAACCATAAACCCTAAACCCTAACCCACAAACACAAAACCATAAACCCTAAGACCTAAACCCTAAACCTTAAACCCTAAACCATAAACCCTACACCCAAAACCATAAACCCTAACCCTAAATGATAAACCCAAATCCCTAAATACTAAACCCTAAACCCTGAAAGCTAAATCATAAACCCTAAACCAAAAATCATAAACCCTAAACCTTAAAACCTAAACCCTAAACCGGAAACCCAAAACCCTAAACCATAAACCCTAAACCCTAAACCCTAAACCATAAACCCTAAACCCTAACCATTGACCCTAAACCCTAAACCCTAAGGCCTAAACCCTAAACCTAACACCATAAACCCTAAAACCTAAACCCTAAGCCATAGACCCTAAACGCAAAACACTAAACCCTAAATCCTAAACCATAAACACTAAACCCGAAACCCAAAATCCTAAACTTTAAACCATAAACTATAAACCCTAAACACTAAACCATATAACCTAAACCCTAAACTATAAGCCACAAACCCTAAACCCTAAACCCTAAACCCTAAACCCTAACCCAAAATCATAAACCGTAAACACTAAACCCTAAACTATAAACCATAAACCATAAATCCTAACCCTAAACCATAAACCCAAAACCCTAAAACCTAAACCCTGAAACCTGAACCCTAAATCATAAACCCTAAACCTTAAACAATAAACCCTAAACCATAAACCCTAAACCGTAAATCCAAACCCCTAAGCCCTAATCCCTAAACCATAACCCCTAAACCATAAACATAAAACCCAAAACACTAAACCCTAAACCCTAAACCATAAACTCTAAATCCCAAACCCTAACCCGTAAACCCTAAACCATAAAACCGAAACCCTAAACCATAATCCCTAAACCCTATACCCTAAACCATAGACCCTAAACCCTAAACCCAATACCATAAACCTAAAACCGTGAACCATAAACCGTAAACCGTAAACCGTAAATCATAAACCCTAAACCCCAAACCCTAACCCTAAATCCTAAACCAAAAACCCTAAATAAAAAACCTTAAACCATAAACCCTAAACCATAAACCTTATACCATAAACCATCAATCCTAAAACCTAAACCATAAACCATAAACCCTAAACCCTAAACCCAAAACCCTAAACCATAAACCCAAAATCCTAAACCCAAACCCTAAACCATAGATACTAAACCCTAAACCCAAAACCATAAACACTAAACCATAAGCCATAAACCTTAAACCTTAAACCCTAAATTCTAAACCATAAAACTAAACCCTAAACCATAAACCATAAACCGTAAACCGTAAACCCTAAAGCCTAAAACCAAAACCATAAACCCACACCCAAAACCCCAGACCATAAACACTAAACACAAAACCCAAAATCCTAAACCTTAAACCATGAACAATAAACCCTAAATCCTAAACCATAAACCACAAACCCAAAACCATGAACCCTAAACCCTAAAAGCTAAATCCAAACCCCAAAACCCCAAACTCTAAATGCTAAACATAACCCCACAAACACAAAACCGTAAAACACAAACCCTGAACCCTGAACCATAATCCACAAACACTAAACCATAAACCCTAAGGCCTAAACCCTAAACCATAAACCATAAACCATAAACCCTAACCCTAAACCATAAACCCAAAACCTTAAACACTAAACCCAAAACCCTGAACCCTAAATCATAAACCCTAAACCATAAACCATAAACCCTAAACCGTAAAATCTAAACCCTAAACCGTAAACTATAATCCCTAAACCATAACCCATAAACCCAAAACTGAAAACCCTAAATCCTAAACCCTAAACCATAAACCATAAAACCTAAAACATAAACCTAAAACCCAAAGCCCTAAACCCTAAACCCTAACCCCTAAACCCAACACCATAAATCATAAACCGTAAACCCTAAACAATAAACACTAAACACTAAACCCTAAACCATAAACCCTAAACCTTAAAACCTAGCTCTAAATCCTAAATCATCAACTCTAAATTGTAAACCCTAAACCCTAAACCATAAACCCTGAACGCTAGACCCAAAACCCTAAACCCAAAACCAAAAACCCTAAACCCTAAACCCTAAACCATAAACAATAAACCATAAACATTAAACCAAAAACCCAAAATTCTAAACATTAAAACATAAACTATAAACCCTAAACCATAAACCATAAAACCTAAACCCTAACCAATAACCCACAAACCCTAAACCCTGAATCCTAAACACTAAAGCTAAACCTAACCCCCAAAACCCCAAACTCTCTAAACCCGAAACACAACCCCACAAACACAAAACCCTAAAACTCAAACCCTAAACCCTACATCCTAATCCACAAACACTAAACCGTAAACCCTAAGGCCTAAACCCTAAACCCTAAACTCTAAACCCAACACCATAAACCATAAACACTTATCCTAAAACATAACCCAAAACCAAAAAACTTAAACCCTAAACCATGAACCCCTAAATCATAAACCAAGAATCGTAAACCATAAACCCTAAACCATAAAACATAAACCATAAACCATAAAACCAAAACCCTAAAAGATAAAATTAAATGCTAAACCCTAATCCATAAACACTAAACCATAACCCTAAGGCCTAAACCCTAAACCCTAAACCATAAACGCTAAACCCTAAACCATAAACCATAAAACCCAAAACACTAAACCCTAAACCTAAACCCGAAACACTAAACCCTAAACCCTAAACCATAAACTCTAAACCCAAAACCCTAACTCATAAACCCTAAACCATAAAACCGAAACCCTAAACCATAATCCCTAAACCCTATACCCTAAACCATAGATCCTAAACCCTAAACCCAAAACCATAAACCTAAAACCTTAAACCATAAACCCTAAACCGTAAACCATAAACCCTAAACCACAAACCCTAACCCTAAATCCTAAACCAAAAACGCTAAACAAAAAACCCTAAACCCTAAACCCTAAACCCTAAACCATAAACCCTATACCATAAACCATCAATCCTAAAACCTAAACCATAAACCATAAACCCTAAACCCTAAACCCAAAACCCTAAACCATAAACCCAAAATCCTAAACCCAAACCCTAAACCATAGACACTAAACCCTAAACCCAGAACCATAAACACTAAACCATAAACCATAAACCCTAAACCCTAAACCATAAAACTAAACCTTAAACCATAACCCATAAACCGTAAATCCTAACCCCTAAAGCCTAAACCCAAAACTATAAACCCACACCCAAAACCCTAAACCATAAACATTAAACACAAAACCCAAAATCCTAAACCTTAAACCATAAACAATAAACACTAAATCCTAAACCATAAAACCTAAACCCTAAACCATAAACCACAAACCCAAAACCATGAACCCTAAACCCTAAAGGCTAAATCCAAACCCCAAAACCCCAAACTGTAAATGCTAAACATAACCCCACAAATACAAAACCCTAAAACACAAACTCTGAACCCTAAACCATAATCCACAAACACTAAACCATAAAACCTAAGGCCTAAACCCTAAACCATAAACCATAAACCATAAACCCTAACCCTAAACCATAAACCCAAAACCTTAAACACTAAACCCAAAACCCTGAACCCTAAATCATAAACCCTAAACCGTAAACCATAAACCCTAAACCGTAAAATCTAAACCCTAAACCGTAAACTATAATCCCTAACCATAACCCATAAACCCAAAACCGAAAACCCTAAATCCGAAACCCTAAACCATAAACCATAAAACCTAAAACCTAAACCCAAAACCCAAAGCCCTAAACTCTAAACCCTAAACCCTAAACCCTAAACCCTAAACCCTAAACCATAAAACAAAACCCTAAACCAGAAACCATAAACACTAAACCCTAAACTCTAAGAATTAAACCCTAAACTCTAACCCAGAGACCCTAAACCCTAAACCCAAAACCAAAAACCCTAAACCATAAACCCTAAACCCTAAACCCTAAACCCTAACCCAAAATCCTAAATCGTAAACCCTAAACCATAAAACATAAACCCTAAACCATAAACCATAAACCCAAAACCCTAAACCCTAAACCCTAAACACTAAGGCTTAAACCCTAAACCTAATACCCTAAACCCTAAACCCAAAATCCTAAACCATAAACCCAAAACCCAAAACCCTAAACCATAACCCCTAAACCATAAACCATAAACCCTAAACCCAACACCCTAAACCCTAAACCATAAACCCTAAGCCATAGACCCTAAACCAAAACACTAAAACCTAAACAATAAACCATAAACACTAAACCCAAAACCCAAAATCCAAAACTTTGAACCATAAACTAAAAACCCTAAACACTAAACCATAAAACCTAAACCCTAAACCATAAGCCACAAACCCTAAACCATAAACGCCAAACCCTAAAAGTTAAACCAAAACCCCAAAACCTTAACTCTAAACCCTAAACACAACCCCACAAACACAAAACCCTAAAACATAAACCCTAAACCTTAAACCCTGATCCCCAAACACTAAACCATAACCCCTAAGGCCTTAACCCTAAATCCTAAACCCTAAACCCTAAACCCTAAACCCTAAACCCTAACCCTAAACCATAAACCCAAAACCCTAAAACCAAAACCCTGAAACCTGAACCCTAAATCATAACCCCTAAACTGTAAAACCGAAACCCTAAACCATAAACCCTAAACCGTAAATCCAAATCCTAAACCCTACCCCGGAAACACTAAACCCAAAATCCTAAATCCTAAACCATAAATCCTAAACCATAAAGTCTAAACCCTAAACCCTAAACTCTTAACCCTAAAAAATAAACCATAAACCCTAAACCATAAACAATAAAACCAAAACCCTAAACCCTAAACCATAAACACTAAACCCCAAACCCTAAACCTTAAACCTTAAACCTTAAACCTTAAACCCTAAACTACAAACCCTAAACAATAAACCCTAAATCCTAAACCCTAAACCATAAACCCTAAACCGTAAACCATAATCCTTAAACCATAAACCCTAAACCATAAACCATAAACCCTAAACCCAAAACCCAAAACCATAAATCCAAAACCTTAAACCCTAAACCATGAACCCTAAACCTTAAAAGCTTAACCCAAAACCCAAAAGCCCAAACTCTAAACCCTATACACAACCCCACAAACACAAAACCCTAAAACACAAACACTAAACCCTAACCCTAAACCATCAACCCAAAACCCTAAAACCAAAACCCTGAAACCTGAACCCTAAATCATAAACCCTAAACTGTAAACCCGAAACCCTAAACCATAAACCCTAAACCGTAAATCCAAATCCTAAACCCTAACCCGGAAACACTAAACCCAAAATCCTAAATCCTAAACCATAAATCCTAAACCATAAAGTCTAAACCCTAAACCCTAAACTCTTAACCCTAAAAAATAAACCATAAACCCTAAACCATAAACAATAAAACCAAAACCCTAAACCCTAAACCATAAACCCTAAACCTTAAACCATAGACCCTAAACCCAAAACATAAAACCCTAAACCATAAACCTTAAACCATAAACCCTAAACCCTAAACCATAAACACTAAACCCCAAACCCTAAACCCTAAACCTTAAACCCTAAACTACAAACCCTAAACAATAAACCCTAAATCCTAAACCCTAAACCATAAACCCTAAACCGTAAACCATAATCCTTAAACCATAAACCCTAAACCATAAACCATAAACCCTAAACCCAAAACCCAAAACCATAAACCCAAAACCCTAAACCCTAAACCATGAACCCTAAACCTTAAAAGCTTAACCCAAAACCCAAAAGCCCAAACTCTAAACCCTATACACAACCCCACAAACACAAAACCCTAAAACACAAACCCTAAGCCCTAAACCCTAATCCACAAACACTAAACCATAAACCATAATGCTTAAAGCCTAAAGCCTAAACCCTAAACCATAAACCATAAACCCTAACCCTTAACCATAAACCCAAAACCCAAAACACTAAACCCTAAACCTTGAACCCGAAGTCATAAATCCTAAACCATAAAGCATAATCCCTAAAGCATGAAAACTAAACCCTAAACCGCAATACCAAAACCCTAAACCTAAATCCTTAAACCATAACCCCTAAACCGGAAATCGAAAACCCTAAACCCTAAACCATAAACAATAAAACCTAAAACCTAAACCCAAAACCCAAAACCCTAAACCAGAAATCCTAAACCCCGAACCCTAAACCATAATCCCTAAACCTTAAACCCAAAACCCTAAATCTTAAACCTTAAATCTTTTGCGATAAATCCTAAATCGCAAACCCTAAACCCCCAAGCATAAATCGTAAACCATAACCCACAAACATTAAACCCTAAATCCTCAATGCTAAACCATAAACCTTAAACCATAAATCCTAACCCTAAGCCCTAAACCCTAAACCCTAAACCATAAATCATAAACCCTAAACCATAAAGTCTAAACCCTAAACCCTAAACTCTTAACCCTAAAAAATAAACCATAAACCCTAAACCATAAACAATAAAACCAAAACCCTAAACCCTAAACCATAAACCCTAAACCTTAAACCATAGACCATAAACCCTAAACATAAAACCCAAAACCATAAACCTTAAACCATAAACCCTAAACCCTAAACCCTAAACCATAAACCATAAACCCTAAACCCCAAACCCTAAACCCTAAACCTTAAACCCTAAACTACAAACCCTAAACAATAAACCCTAAATCCTAAACCCTAAACCATAAACCCTAAACCGTAAACCATAATCCTTAAACCATAAACCTTAAACCATAAACCATAAACCCTAAACCCAAAACCCAAAACCCAAAACCCTAAACCATGAACCCTAAACCTTAAAAGCTTAACCCAAAACCCAAAAGCCCAAACTCTAAACCCTATACACAACCCCACAAACACAAAACCCTAAAACACAAACCCTAAGCCCTAAACCCTAATCCGCAAACACTAAACCATAAACCATAATGCTTAAAGCCTAAAGCCTAAACCCTAAACCATAAACCATAAACCCTAACCCTTAACCATAAACCCAAAACCCAAAACACTAAACCCTAAACCTTGAACCCGAAGTCATAAATCCTAAACCATAAAGCATAATCCCTAAAGCATGAAAACTAAACCCTAAACTGTAATCCCAAAACCCTAAACCTAAATCCTTAAACCATAACCCCTAAACCGGAAATCGAAAACCCTAAACCCTAAACCATAAACAATAAAACCTAAAACCTAAACCCAAAACCCAAAACCCTAAACCCTAAACCCTAAACCAGAAATCCTAAACCCCGAACCCTAAACCATAATCCCTAAACCTTAAACCCAAAACCCTAAATCTTAAACCTTAAATCTTTTGCGATAAATCCTAAATCGCAAACCCTAAACCCCCAAGCATAAATCGTAAACCATAACCCACAAACATTAAACACTAAATCCTAAATGCTAAACCATAAACCTTAAACCATAAATCTTAACCTTAAGCCCTAAACCCTAAACCCTAAACCATAAATCATAAACCCTAAACCATAAAGTCTAAACCCTAAACCCTAAACTCTTAACCCTAAAAAATAAACCATAAACCCTAAACCATAAACAATAAAACCAAAACCCTAAACCCTAAACCATAAACCCTAAACCTTAAACCATAGACCCTAAACCCTAAACATAAAACCCAAAACCATAAACCTTAAACCATAAACCCTAAACCCTAAACCCTAAACCATAAACCCTAAACCCCAAACCCTAAACCCTAAACCTTAAACCCTAAACTACAAACCCTAAACAATAAACCCTAAATCCTAAACCCTAAACCATAAACCCTAAACCGTAAACCATAATCCTTAAACCATAAACCCTAAACCATAAACCATAAACCCTAAACCCAAAACCCAAAATCATAAACCCAAAACCCTAAACCCTAAACCATGAACCCTAAACCTTAAAAGCTTAACCCAAAACCCAAAAGCCCAAACTCTAAACCCTATACACAACCCCACAAACACAAAACCCTAAAACACAAACCCTAAGCCCTAAACCCTAATCCACAAACACTAAACCATAAACCATAATGCTTAAAGCCTAAAGCCTAAACCCTAAACCATAAACCATAAACCCTAAACCTTAACCATAAACCCAAAACCCAAAACACTAAACCCTAAACCTTGAACCCGAAGGCATAAATCCTAAACCATAAAGCATAATCCCTAAAGCATGAAAACTAAACCCTAAACCGTAATCCCAAAACACTAAACCTAAATCCTTAAACCATAACCCCTAAACCGGAAATCGAAAACCCTAAACCCTAAACCATAAACAACAAAACCTAAAACCTAAACCCAAAACCCAAAACCCTAAACCCTAAACCAGAAATCCTAAACCCCGAACCCTAAACCATAATCCCTAAACCTTAAACCAAAAACCCTAAATCTTAAACCTTAAATCTTTTGCGATAAATCCTAGACCGCAAACCCTAAACCCCCAAGCATAAATCGTAAACCATAACCCACAAACATTGAACCCTAAATCCTAAATCCTAAACCATAAACCTTAAACCATAAATCCTAACCCTAAACCCTAAACCCTAAACCCTAAACCATAAATCATAAACCATAAACCATAAACCCTAAACCATAAAACCGAAACCCTAAACCCTAAACACTAAACACTAAACCATAAACATTAACTATCGATCCTAAACCCTAAACCCAAAACCCAAAACCCTAAAACTTAAACCATAAACCATAAACCTTAAACCACAAACCCTAAACAATAAAACCTAAACCCTTAACCCTAAACACCACCCCACAAACACAAAACCCTAAAACACAAATCCTAAACCCTAAACACTAAACCACAAACCCTAAACAATAAACCCGAAACACTAAACCCCAAACCATAAACCTTAAACTATAAACCATAAACCCTAAACCCTAAATACTAAACCATAAAATCTAACCCTAAACCCTAAACCCTAAACCCTAAACACTAAACCATAGACCCTGAAGCCTAAACCTAAAACCATAAACCCTAAACCCAAAACCCTACAACATAAACCCTTAACCCTAAACCCTAAAGCCTAAACCATAGACACTAAACCCAAAACCCAAAATCCTAAACCTTAAACTGTAAACTAAAAAGCCTAAACCCAAAACATATAAACTAAACCCTAAACCATAAACCACAAACACTAAACCATGAAACCTAAACCCTAAAAGCTAAGCCCAAACCACAAAACCCCAAACTCTTAACCCTAAACACAACCCCACAAACACAAAACCCTAAAACACAAACCCTAAACTCTAAAACCTAATAGACAAACACTAAACCTAAACCCTAAATCCTAAACCCTAAACCCCAAAACCCCAAACAATAAACCCTAAACCCTAAACCATAAACCATAAACCCTAAGGCCTAAACCCTAAACCCAACACCCTAAACCCTTAACCCTAAACACTAAACTATAGACCCTAAACCCAAAACCCTAAACCCTAAACCATAAACCCTAAACCGTAAACCATAATCCCTAAACCAAATACACTAAACAATAAACCATAAACCCCAAACCCAAAATCCAAACCCATAAATCCAAAACCCTAAACCATAAACCATGAGCACTAAACCTTAAAAGCTAAATCCAAACCCCAAAACCCCAAACTCTAAATGCCAAACATAACCCCACAAACATAAAACCCTAAAACACAAACCCTAAACCCTAAACCAAAATCCACACACATTAAACCATAAACCCTAAGGTCTAAACCCTAAACCATAAACCATAAACCATAAACCCTAACACTAAACCCTAAACCCAAAACCTTAAAGACTAAACCCAAAACCCTAAACCCAAATCATAAACTCTAAACCGTAAACCATAAACCCTAAACCATAAAATCTAAACCCTAAACCATAACCCATAAACCCAAAACCGAAAACCCAAATCCTAAACCCTAAACCATAAACCCTAAACCATAAACCATAAAACCTAAAACCTAAACCCAAAACCCAAAACCCTAAACCCAAAACCCGAAGCCCTAAACCCTAAACCCTAAACCTTAAACCATAAACCCTTAACCCTAAATCATAAACCTTAAACCCTAAACTCCAATCCCTAAACCATAAACCCAAATCCCAAACCCTAACCCACAAACACTAAACCCTAAATCCTAAATCCTAAACCATAAATCCTAAACCATAAACTCTAAACCCTAAACCCTAAACTCTTAACCCTAAATAATTAACCATAAACCCTAAACCCTAAACAATAAAACCAAAACATTAAACCCTAAACCATAAACCCTAAACCCTAAACCCTAAACCCTAAACCATAAACCTTAAACCCTAAACCTAAAACCCTAAACCATAAACCTTAAACCATAAATCCTAAACCTTAAACCATAAACCGTAAATCCTACGACCCAAACCCTAAACCCTAAACCCTAATCCATAAACCATAAACCCTAATCCCCAAACCCAAAATCCTAAACCCTAAGCCAAAAACCCTAAACAATAAACCCTAAATCCAAAACCCTAAACCATAAACCCTAAATCGTAAACCATAATCCCTAAACCGAAAACCCTAAACAATAAACCATAAACCCCAAACCCAAAATCAAAAACCCTAAACCATAAACCATGAACCCTAAACCTTAAAAGCTAAATCCAAACCCCAAAACCCCAAACTCTACACGCTAAACATAACCCCACAAACATAAAACCCTAAAACACAAACCCTAAACCCTAAACCAAAATCCACACACACTAAACCATAAAGCATAAGGCCTAAACCCTAAACCATAAACCAAAATCCACACACACTAAACCATAAAGCCTATGGCCTAAACCCTAAACCATAAACCATAAACCCTAACACTAAACCATAAATCCAAATCCTTAAAGACTAAACCCAAAACCCTAAACCCTAAATCATAAACTCTAAACCGTAAACCATAAACCCTAAACCATAAAATCTAAACCTTAAACCGTAAACTATAATCCCTAAACCGTAACCCATAAACCCAAAACCAAAAACCCTAAACCCTAAACCCTAAACTATAAACCATAAAACCTAAAACTTAAACCCAAAACCCAAAACCCTAAACCCAAAACCCAAAGCCCTAAACCCTAAACCATAAACCCTAAACCAAAACCCTAAACCCTAAATCATAAACCTTAAACCCTAAACTTCAATCACTAAACCTTAAACTAAATCCTAAACCCTAGCACACAAAAGCTAAACCCTAAATCCTAAATACTAAACAATAAATCCTAAACCTTAAACTCTAAACCCTAAACCCTAAACTCTTAACCCTAAAAAATAAACCATAAACCCTAAACCCTAAACAATAAAACCAAAACCCTAAACCCTAAACCATAAATCCTAAACCCTAAACCATAAACACTAAACAATAGACCCTAAACCCTAACCTAAAACCCTAAATCATAAACCTTAAACCATAAACACTAAACCTTAAACCATAAACCATAAACCCTAAACCCTAAACCCTAAACCATAAACCCTAAACCCTAAACCTTAAACCCTAAACCCTAAACCACAAACCCTAAACAATAAACCCAAAATCCTAAACCCAAACCATAAACCCTAAACCGTAAACCATAATCCCTAAACCATAAACCCTAAACAGTAAACCATAAACCCTAAACCCAAAACCTAAAACCATAGACCCAAAACCCTAAACCTTAAACCATGAACCCTAAACCCTAAAAGCTAAATCCAAACCCCAAAATCCCAAACTCAAAACGCTAAATATAACCCCACAAACCCTGAACCCTAAACCATAATCCACAAACACTAAACCATAAACCCTAAGGCCTAAACCCTAAACCCTAAACCATAAACAATAAACCCTAACCCTAAACCATAAACCCAAAACCTTAAACACTAAACCCGAAACCCTGAACCCTAAATCATAAACCCTAAACCGTAAACCATAAACCCTAAACCATAAATTCTAAACCCTAAACTGTAAACCCTAATCCCTAAACCATAACCCATAAACCCAAAACCGAAAACCCTAAACGCTAAACCCTAAACCATAAACCATAAAACCTAAAACACAAATCCTAAACCCTAAACACTAAACCACAGACCATAAACAATAAACCTGAAACACTAAACCCCAAACCATAAACCTTAAACCATAAACCATAAACCCTAAACCCTAAATACTAAACAATAAAATCTAACACTAAACCCTAAACCATAAACCCTAAACCCTAAACCCTAAACCCTAAACCCTAAACACTAAACACTAAACCATAGACCCTAAAGCCTAAACCCAAAACCATAAACCCTAAACCCAAAACCCTACACCATAAATCCTTAACCCTAAACCCTAATCCCTAAACCATAAACACTAAACCCAAAACCCAAAATCCTAAACCTTAAACTGTAAACTAAAAACCCTAAACCCAAAACCATATAAACTAAAACCTAAACTATAAACCACAAACACTAAACCATGAATCCTAAACCCTAAAAGCCAAGCCCAAACCACAAAACCCCAAACTCTAAATCCTAAACACAACCCCACAAACACAAAACCCTAAAACACAAACCCTAAACTCTAAACCCAAATCCACAAACACTAAACCTAAACCCTAAATCCTAAACCCTAAACCCCAAAACCCCAAACAATAAATCCTAAACCCTAAACCATAAACCATAAACCCTAAGGCCTAAACCCAACACCCTAAACCCTAAACCCTAAACACTAAACTATAGACCCTAAACCCAAAACCCTAAACCCTAAACCATAAACACTAAACCGAAAACCCAAAATCCGAAACTTTAAACCATAAACTATAAACCCTAAACACTAAACCATAAAACCTAAACCCTAAACCATAAACCACAAACCCTAAACTATGAACCCTAAACCCTAAAAGCTAAACCCAAACCCCAAAACCTTAACTCTAAACCCTAAACACAACCCCACAAACACAAAACCCTAAAAGACAAATCCTAAGCCCTATACCATGATCCACAAAAACTAAACCAAAAACCCTAAGGCCTTAACCCTAAACCCAAAACCATAAACCATAAACCTAACCCTAAACCATAAACCCAAAACCCTAAAACCTAAACCCTGAACCCTGAACCCTAAATCATAAACCCTAAACCGTAAACCATAAAACCTAAACCATAACACCAAAACCCTAAACCGTAAATCCAAAACCTTAAACCCTAATCCCTAAACCATAACCCCTAAACCCGAAACCAAAAACCCTAAACCCTGAACCCTGAACCCTAAATCATAAACCCTAAACCGTAAACCATAAAACCTAAACCATAACACCAAAACACTAAACCGTAAATCCAAAACCCTAAACCCTAATCCCTAAACCATAACCCCTAAACCCGAAACCAAAAACCCTAAACCCTAAATCCTAAACCATAAACCCTAAACCATAAACCAAAAATCATAAAACCTAAACCCAAAATCCTAAACCCAAAACCATAAACCCTAAACCCAAAACCCAAAACCATAAACCTTAAACGCTAAACTCCATACCTTAAACCATATACCCTAACTCACAAACACTAAACCCTAAATCCTAAATCCTAAACCATAAACCCTAAACCATAAACTCTAAACCCTAAACCTTAAACCATAAACCATAAACCATAAACCCTAGACCGTAAACCATAAAACCGAAACCCTAAACCATAAAACCTAAACCCAAAACCCTAAACCCTAAAGCATGAACCCTAAACCCTAAAAGCTTAACCCAAAACCCAAAACCCTAAATTCTAAACCCTAAACACAACCCCACAAACACAAAACCCTAAAACACAAACCCTAAACTCCAAACCCTAATCCACAAACACTAAACCATAAACCATAAGGCCTAAAGCCTAAACCCTAAACCCTAAACCATAAACCATAAACCTTAACCCTAAACCATAAACCCAAAACCTAAAACTCTAAACCCTAAACCTTGAACCCTAAATCATAAATCCTAAACCATAAACCATAAACCCTAGACCATGAAACCTAAGCCCTAAACCATAATCCCAAAACCCTAAACCTTAATCCTTAAACCATAACCCCTAAACCCGAAACCGAAAGCCCTAAACCCTAAACCATAAACAATAAAACCTAAAACCTAAACCAAAAACCCTAAACCTAAAACAAAAAATCCTAAACCCGAAACCATAAACCCTAAACCCCAAACTATAAATTATAAACCCTAAAACTTAAACCCAAAACCCTAAACCCAAAACCTTAAATCCTTTACCATAAAACCTAAACACCAAACCCTAAATCCTAAACCATAAATTCTAAACCATAACCCACAAACATTAAACCATAAAACCTAAACCATAAACCATAAAACCCACAAACCCTAAACTATGAACCCTAAACCCTAAACCCTAAACCATAAACCCTAAACCATAAACCCTAAACCTTAAACCATAAACCATAAACCATAAACCATAAACCATAAATCCTAAACCCTAAACCATAAATCCTAAACCCTAAACCCTAAACCGTGAACCATAAACCCAAAACCCTAAAGCCTAAGACCTAAACCATAAACCTTAAACCCTAAACCCTAAGCCCTAAACTAAAAACCCTAAACCCAAAACACTAAACACCACCCTACAAACACAAAACCCTAAAACACAAACCCTAAGCCATAAACGCCCAAACCACAAAACCCAAAGCATAAACCCTAAACCATAAACCATAAACCCTAAACCCTAAACCCTAAACCCAAAACCCAAAACCCTAAACCATAAACCATAAACCCCAAACCCTAAACAATAAACCATAAACCCAAAACCCTAAACCTTAAACCTTAAATCATATCCCATAAACCCTAAACATTTAACCCCAAACCCTAAATCCTAAACCCTAACCCACAAACACTAAACCATAAATCCTAAATCCTAAGCCATTAACCCAAAACCATAAACTCTAAACCCTAAACCCTAAAATATAAACCCTAAACCATAAACCATAAAACATAAACCCCAAACCATTAACCATAAATCATAAACCCTAAACCACAAACCATTAACCATAAACCCTAAAACATAAACCCTAAACCCTAAACCATAGACCCTAAACCCTACACCCAAACCCAAAACCCAAAACCTTAAACCAAAAACCCTAATCCATAAACCCTAAACCGTAAACACTAAACCCTAAACCACAAACCCTAAAGAATAAACCTTAAACCATAAACCTTAAACCATAAACCATAAACCATAAAACATAAACCCTAATCCCTAAACCATAAATCATAAACCCTAAACCCTAAACCGTAAACCATAAACCCAAAACCCTAAAGCCTAAGCCCTAAACCATAAACCTTAAACCCTAAACCCTAAGCCCTAAACTTAAAACCCGAAATCCTAAACACTAAACACCATCCTACAAGCCCAAAACCCTAAAACACAAACCCTAAACAATAAATCCTAAACCATAAACCTTAAACCCTAAACCCTAAACCATAAACCCTAAACCCTAAACCCTAAACCATAAAACGTAACCATAAACCCTAAACGATAAACCCAAAACCCAAAACCCTAAACCCTAAACCCTATACCCTAAACCATAAACCCAAAACCCTAAACCCAAAACCGTAAACCCTAAACCCTAAACCCTATACCCTAAACCCTAAACCCTAAACACTAAATCCTAAACCATAAACACTAAACCCAAAACCCAAAATCCTAAACTTTAAACCATAAACTATAAACCCTAAACACTAAACCATAAAACCTAAACCCTAAACCATAAACCACAAACCCTAAACTATGAACCCTAAACCCTAAAAGCTAAACCCAAACCCCAAAACCTTAACTCTAAACCCTAAACACAACCCCACAAACACAAAACCCTAAAAGACAAACCTTAAACCCTAAACCCTGATCCACAAACACTAAACCATAAACCCTAAGGCCTTAACCCTAAACCCTAAACCCTAAACCCGATACCATAAACCATAAACCTAACCCTAAACCATAAACCCGAAACCCTAAAACCTAAACCCTGAACCCTGAACCCTAAATCATAAACCCTAAACCGTAAACCATAAACTCTAAACCATAACACCTAAACCCTAAACCATAAACCCAAAACCCTAAACCATAATCCCTAAACCATAACCTCTAAACCTGAAACCGAAAACCCTAAACCATAAACCCTAAACCATAAACCATAAAACATAAAACCTAAACCCAAAACCCTAAACCCAAAACTATAAACCCTAAACCCCAAACCCTAAACCATAAACCTTAAATGCTAAACTCCATACCCTAAACCCTATACCCTAACTAACAAACACTAAACCCTAAATCCTAAATCCTAAACCATAAACCCTAAACCATAAACTCTAAACCCTAAACCCTAAACCCTAAACCATAAACCCTAAACCCTAAACCATAAAACCGAAACCCTAAACCATAAAACCTATACCCAAAACCCTAAATGCTAAACCATGAACCCTAAACCCTAAAAGCTTAACCCAAAACACAAAACCCCAAACTCTAAACCCTAAACACAACCCCACAAACCCAAAACCCTAAAACATAAACCCTATACCCTAAACCCTAATCCATAAACACTAAACCATAAACCATAAGGCCTAAAGCCTAAACCCAAAACCCTAAACCATAAACCATAAAACCTAACCCTAAATCATAAACCCAAAACCCGAAACTCTAAACCCTAAACCTTGAACCCTAAATTATAAATCCTAAACCATAAACCATAAACCCTAGACCATGAAACCTAAACCCTAAACCAAAATCCCAAAACCCTAAACCTTAATCCTTAAACCATAACCCCTAAACCCGAAACCGAAAACCTTAAACCCTAAACCATAAACAATAAAACCTAAAACCAAAACCCAAAACCCAAAACCCTAAACCTTAAACCATAAACCCTAAACCCCAAACCATAAACCAAAAACCCTAAACCTTAAACCCAAAACCCTAAACCCTAAACCTTAAATCCTTTACCATAAACCCTAAACCCCAAACCCTAAACCCTAAACCATAAATCCTAAACCATAACCCACAAATATTAAACCATAAAACCTAAACCCTAAAACCATAAAACCCACAAACCCTAAACCATGAACCCTGATGTGTGGAAAATGATCCAACACAAAAGTCACCGGCAAGTGTACCAGGTCGCATCAAGTAATAATAACTCACATGAGTGAGGTCGATCCCACAGGTATTGAAAGATTGAGCAATTTTAGTTTAGTGGTTGATTTAGTCAAGCGAATCAAGTATTGCGAGAATCTTAAAGAACAAGTAAATTAAATTGCAGAAACTTAGATTGCAAGAAAAGTAAATTACAGAAACTTAAAGTGCAAGAAATGTAAATTGCGAGAATGTAAAAGGGAATTGGGAGTTGTAATTGAAGAATTTAAACAAGAATAAGTGACTTGCAATAAACAAAAGAGTAAAAGATGAAGTAAAGTAAAGTGGATCTTGAACAGAAAAGTAAAAGTGATTGAGGAATTAAAAACAGAAAGTAGATGTAGCTCAATTGTAGCAAATTAAAATAAGGTTGAAGATCTCAGGAGTGGAGGAGACTAGATATCAAGTCTAGATCTCAAATCCTTCCTTGATCCAACAAAAACAATTGCAAAGGAGAATGGAAAAGTGAATTGCAGAAGAAAAGAAGAGATGAAGTAGTAAACAGAAATTGAAATTCAATTATGCAGAAAAAGTAAACAAGAGATCTCAAGGTGAGATTGGAACAGAAGTTCTTCAATTCTCCACCCAAGATCCAAAGCAAGAAAAATAAAAAGTGCTCAAGCAAGAACAAGGAAGAAGATAGATCAATCCTCTTTCCCAATTCTCTAAGATCTAAATTTAAAAGTAAAAGCTCCAAAATAAAAAAAGAAAATTTCAAAGTGAAGAAGTTGGATTTTTAATTGAATTTCAGCCCAAGTTGCTCCCAAGAGGCTGCTCTGCTTTTGTGGAGAGCAGAGCAGAGAAGCTTTGTGTGGGGATCCAATTTGCGCGCCAAGGTTTTGGAGAAGCAACAGGGGACTGCCCTGCCCTGCAGTGTGCGTCTTGCGCGCGCCTTGCCTCCCTGCCCGTGCTGTGATGCGCGCGCCCAAGTTCCCTTGTGTGCGTGCCTTGATGCGCGTGTTGCACCAAGGAGTAGTGCTATGCTCTCCTTGTGAGCAGAGCAATAGTGCTTCCAAGGGGAGGTCCCAAGTTCGAAACTTGCTGGGTGGCTTTTTGGTGCAAATTTCCTTGGTTTCTTGTAGCGCCTTGCTCCTTGCTTCCTCAAGGTACTGTGTTCGATCCTTGGAGGTGGCATTTTGGATGGAGCCCGATAATGCTCTCAAGGAGAGCAGAGCAATGTTTTGCTCTTCCTTGTTTCTTGGCTTAAGTTTGTGCTCCGCTCTCAAGGGAGGGCAGAGCACTGAAGCTTTGCATGCTTGGTTCATTGTTGTGCTCCCTTGGAGAGCATTGTGCTCTTGGGGAGAGCAGTGTGCTTCCACCTTCCATGCGTCACGCTTCCTCATTTTCTTTGCCACACTTTCTTTTTCATTGAGTCACGCTTCTTAAGCCACCCTTTCTTATTTTCTTCTTTTCTTCACCTACAAATAATGAAAACAACCAATCAAAGTATCACCAAATTCACAAGGTTTATAAATCATTAAAATACAATTAAATTTAGCTTAAACCTCATCATTTAGCATCAATTAAATAGTGGTTGTTTGATTCAAAGAAACCATGCATTTCCATTCTAAATTACTTACTTATAATGCAAGAAAGTGCATAAAAACTAGTGAAATAAGTGAAATTAGCTTGAAAAATAGGCATATGATGAAAACCCTAAACCCTAATCCTTAAACCATAACCCCTAAACCCGAAAACAAAAACCTTAAACCTTAAACCATAAACCCTAAACCATAAACCATAAAACCTAAAACCTAAACCCAAAACCCTAAACCCAAAACCCAAAACCCAAAACCCTAAACCATAAACCATAAACCACAAACCATAAACCATAAACCATAAACCATAAACCAAAAACCCAAAACCCTAAACCTTAAATCATATCCCAAAAACCCTAAATCTTAAACCCTAAACCCTAACTCCTAAACCCTATCCCACAAACACTAAACCATAAATCCTAAATCCTAAACCAGAAACCCTAAACCATAAACTCTAAACCCTAAACCCTAAAACATAAACCCTAAACCATAAACCATAAAACATAAACCCTAAACCATAAACCATAAATCGTAAACCCAAAATCATAAACCATAAACCATAAACCCTAAAACATAAACCCTAAACCCTAAACCATAGACCCTAAACCCTAAACCTAAAACACAAAACGCCTAACCTTAAACCATAAACCCTAAACCATAAATCCTAAACCCTAAATCCTAAACCCTAAACCACAAACCCTAAACAATAAACCCTAAACCATAAACCTTAAACCATAAACCATAAACCATAAACCATAAACCCTAAACCCTAAACCATAAATCATAAACGCTAAACCCTAAACCGTAAACCATAAATCCAAAACCCTAAAGCCTAAGCCCTAAAACATAAACCTTAAACCCTAAACCGTAAGCCCTAAACTTAAAACCCTAAACCCTAAACACTAAACACCAGCCTACAAACACAAAACCCTAAAACACAAACCCTAAACAATAAACCCTAAACCATAAACCACAAACCCTAAACCCTAAACCATAAACCATAAACCCTAAACCCTAAACGCTAAACCATAAAATGTAACCCTAAACACTAAACCATAAACCCAAACCCTAAACCCTATACCCTAAACCATAAACCCTAAACCCTAAACCCTAAACACTATACCCTAAACCCTAAACCCTAAACATTAAACCCTAAACCCAAAATCTTAAACTTTAAACCATAAACTATAACCCTAAACCATAAACCATAAAACCTAAACCCTACACCATAAACCACAAACCCTAAACCATGAACTCTGAACCCTAAAAGCAAAATCGAATCCCCAAAATCCCAAACTTTAAACCCTAAACACAACCCCACAAACACAAAACCCCAAAACACAAACCCTAAACCATATACCCTAATCCACAAACACTAAACCATAAACCCTAAGGTCTAAATCCTAAACCCTAAACACTAAACCCTAAACCATAAACCATAAACCCTAACCCTAAACGATAAACCCTAAACCCTAAACCCTAAACCTTGAACCCTAAATAAAAACCCTAAACCATAAACCATAAATCTTAAACCATAAAACTTAAACCCTAAATCGTAAACCCAAAACCATAAACACTAATCCCTAAACCATAACCCCTAAACCAGAAACCGAAAACCCTAAACCCTAAATCCTAAACGCTAAACCATACACCCAAAACCCTAAACCCTAAAACCTAAACCAAAAACCCAAAACCCTAAACCCAAAACATTAAACCTTAAACATTAAATCCTAAACCCTAAACCATAGACCCTAAACCCTAAACCCAAAACACTAAACCTTAAACCGTAAACCCTAAAACATAAACACTAAACCCAAAACCCGAAATCCTAAACTTTAAACCTTAAACTACAAACCCTAAACCCTAAACGATAGAACCTAAACACTAATCCATAAACACTAAACCATGAACCTTAAACGCTAAAGGCTAAACCCAAACATCAAAACCCTAAACTCTAAACCTTAAACACAACCCCACAAACACAAAACCATAAAACACAAACCCTAAACCCTAAACCCTAATCCACAAAAACTAAATCAAAAACCCTAAGACCTAAACCCTAAGCCCTAAACCATAAACCCTAAGCCCTAAACCATAAACCCTAAACCATAAACCATAAACCCTAACTCTAAACCATAAACCCAAAATCCTAAACTCTAAAGCAAAAACCCTGAACCCTAAATCATATAACCTAAACCGTAAGCCATAAACCCTAAACCATAAAACATAAACCCTAAACTATTAACCCAAATCAATAAACCCTAATCCCTAAACAATAACCCCTAAACCTGAAACTGAAAACCCTAAACCCAAAATCCTAAACCATAAACCCTAAACCATAAACCATAAAACCTAAAACCTAAACCCAAAACCCAAAATCCAAAACCCTAAACCAAAAACCCAAAACCCAAAACCCTAAATCCTAAACCATAAACCCTTAATCCCAAACCCTAAACCCTAAACCCTAAATCCTAAATTCCAAACCCTAAACCCTAAACCCTAAACCACAAACACTAAACGCTAAATCCTAAATCCTAAAGCATAAACCCTAAACCATAAACACTAAACAATAAACCATAAACCATAAAACCTAAACAATAAAAGCGAAACCCTAAACCCTAAACCCAAAACCCTAAACCCTAAACCCAAAACCATAACTCTAAACCATAAACCATAGACCCAAAACCCTAAACCCTAAACCATAAACAATAAACCCTAAACCCCAAACCATAAACTTAAAACCCTAAACCAAAAACCCTAAACAATAAACCCTAATCCCTAAAACCTAAATAATAAACCCTAAACCATAAACCATAATCCCTAAACCCAAAATGCTAAACCCTAAACCGTAAATCATAGACCCTAAACCCTAAACTAGAAACCGTAAATCATAGACCCTAAACCCTAAACCCTAAATCATAGACCCAAAACCCAAAACCTTAAACCATAAATCCTAAACCCAAAACCAGAAACCTTAAACCTAAAACCCAAAATCCTGAACCTTAAAACATAAACTATAAACCCTAAACCCTAAACTATAAAACCAAACTGTAAACCATAAAGCACAAACACTAAACCATGAACCCTAAACCCTAAAAGTTAAAACTAAGACCCAAAACCCCAAGCTCTAAACCCTAAACACAAGCCTACAAACACAACCCTAAAATACAAACCCTAAACCTTAATCCCTAATCCACAAACATTAAACTATAAACCCTAAGTCCTAAACCCTAAACCCTAACCCATAAATCCTAAACCCTAAATCATAAACCATAAACCCAAAACCACAAAACACTATACCATAAACCCTAACCCTAAACCATAGAAACTAAATCCTAAATCCTAAACCCTAACCCACAAACACTAAACCCTTAATCCTGAATCCTAAACCATAAACCCTAAACCATAAACTCTAAACCCTAAACTCTAAACCCTAAACCCTAAACCCTAAACCCGAAACCCAAAACCTTAACCCTAAATTATAAACCATAGATGCAAAACCCTAAACACTAAACCATAAACCATAAACCCTAAACCCCAAACCATAAACTCTAAACCCTAAACCAGAAACCCAAAACAATAAACCCTAAACCATAAACAATAAACCGAAAACCCTAATCCCGAAACCCTAAACACTAAATCATAGACCCTTGATGAGCGGATAATTTGTACGCTTTTTGGCATTGTTTTTAGTATATTTTTAGTATGATCTAGTTAGTTTTTAGTATATTTTTATTAGTTTTTAGTTAAAATTCACTTTTCTGGACTTTACTATGAGTTTGTGTGTTTTTCTGTGATTTCAGGTATTTTCTGGCTGAAATTGAGGGACCTGAGCAAAAATCTGATTCAGAGACTAAAAAGGACTGCAGATGCTGTTGGATTCTGACCTCCCTGCACTCGAAGTGGATTTTCTGGAGCTACAGAAGCCCAATTGGCGCGCTCTCAACGGCGTTGGAAATTAGACATCCTGGGCTTTCCAGCAATATATGATAGTCCATACGTTGCCCAAGATTTGATGGCCCAAACCGGCATTGAACCCTCTTTGGGAGGCTGGCCATTCGGCCATGCCTAGACCTTGTTCTTATGTATTTTCAAGGGTTTAGTTTCTACACACCATAGATTAAGGTGTGGAGCTCTGTTGTACCTCGAGTATTAATGCAATTACTATTGTTCTTCTATTCAATTCTGCTTGTTCTTGTTCTAAGATATCACTTGTTCTTCAACTTGATGAATGTGATGATCCGTGACACTCATCATCATTCTCACCTATGAACGTGTGACTGACAACCACCTCCGTTCTACCTTCGATTGGGTGGATATCTCTTGGATTCCTGATACACGATGCATGGTTGATCGCCTGACAACCGAGTGCTCGCCTGACAAACAAGCCAGCCATTCCGTGAGATCAGAGTCTTCGTGGTATAGGCTAGAACTGATGGCGGCATTCAAGAGAATCCGGAAGGTCTAACCTTGTCTGTGGTATTCTGAGTAGGATT
>NC_029776.3:35320661-35321589 GCF_000817695.3 Arachis duranensis | reverse complement strand
AAAAAATCACTTTACTTCTTTCTCAATCATGGTTTTCGAAAATCAATTAGTGTTTTTCAAAATGTTTTCAAAATCTTTTACTTGGTTTTCGAAAATTACTTCCCCTCTTCTCACATCCTTCTATTTATGGATTAACATTATTCCTTAATGCAAAATTCGAACTCCATCTTCTTTGATAAGTTCGAATTTTCTACTTCTGCCTTCTATTTTTCTTTTCCTCTGACACCTTAAGGAATCTCTATACTGTGACATAGAGAATTCCACATTTTCTTGTTCTCTTCTCTGTCTTATGAGCAGGAGCAAGGACAAAAGCATTCTTGTTGAGGCTGATCCTGAACCTGAAAGGACCTTGAAGCGAAAGCTAAGAGAAGCCAAGGCACAACTCTCTGTAGAGGACCTAACATAAAGCTTCAAAGAAGAAGAACCCATGGCAGCCGAAAACAACAACAATGCCAACAATGCAAGGAAGGTGCTGGGTGACTTTACTGCAAAAATCCCTCTATGAAGCTTGGGAAAGATACAAACAATTAATCAGGAAGTGTCCCTCTGACATGCTTTCTGAATGGAGCATCATAGGTATTTTCTATGATGGTCTCTCTGAACTATCCAAGATGTCTTTGGATAGCTCTGTTGGAGGATCTCTTCATCTGAAGAAGAAGCCTACAGAAGCTCAAGAACTAATTGAAATGGTTGCAAATAACCAATTCATGTACACTTCTGAAAGGAATCCTGTGAACAATGGGACTAGTCAGAAGAAAGGAGTTCTTGAGATTGACACTCTGAATGCCATATTGGCTCAGAACAAAATATTGACTCAACAGGTCAATATGATTTCTCAAAGTCTGTCTGAAATGCAAAATGCACCAGGTAGTACTAAGGAGGCTTCATCTGAAGAAGAAGCTTATGATCCTGAGAACCCTTCAATGGA
>NC_029776.3:35320013-35320509 GCF_000817695.3 Arachis duranensis | reverse complement strand
TAATGGTGGAAGAAACAGGTTTAGCAATAGCAAGCCTTTTCCATCATCTTCTCAGCAACAGACAGAGAATTCTAAGCAGAATTCCTCTGACTTAGCAACTATAGTCTTTGATCTAATCAAAACCACTCAAAGTTTCATAACTGAAACAAGGTCCTCCATTAGAAACTTGGAGGCACAAGTGGGTCAGCTAAATAAGAAAGTTACTGAACTCCCTCTTAGTACTCTTCCAAGCAATACAGAAGAAAATCCAAAAGGAGAGTGCAAGGCCATCAACATGGCCGAATTTGGAGAGGAAGGAGAGGCAGTGAACACCACTGAGGAAGACCTCAATGGACGTCCACTGGCCTCCAATGAGTTCCCCAATGAAGAACCATGGGAATCGGAGGCTCAAAATGAGACCATAGAGATTCCATTAGACTTACTTCTGCCATTCATGAGCTCTGATGAGTATTCTTCCTCTGAAGAGGATGAAGATGTCACTGAAGAGCAAGTTGCT
>NC_029776.3:35318988-35319854 GCF_000817695.3 Arachis duranensis | reverse complement strand
AATCCTGGGAAGTTCTCAATACCTTGTACCATAGGCACCATGACCTTCAAGAAGGCCTTGTGTGACTTACGGTCAAGCGTAAACCTCATGCCTCTCTCTGTAATGGAGAAGCTAGGGATCTTTGAGGTGCAAGCTGCAAAAATCTCACTAGAGATGGCAGACAATTCAAGAAAACAAGCTTATGGACTTGTAGAGGATGTTCTGGTAAAAGTTGAAGATCATTACATCCCTGTTGATTTCATAGTCCTTGAGACTGGGAAGTGCATGGATGAATCCATCATCCTTGGCAGATCCTTCCTAGCCACAGCAAAGGCTGTGATTGATGTTGATAAAGGAGAGTTGGTCCTTCAAGTGAATGAGGACTACCGTGTGTTTAAGGCTCAAGGATCTCCTTCTATACACATGGAGAAGAAGCATGAAAAGCTTCTCTCAATACAGAGTCAAACAAAGCTCCCACATTTAAACTCTAAGTTTGGTGTTGGGAGGCCACAACCAACAGTCAAACTCTAAGTTTGGTGTTGGGAGGTTCCAACATTGCTCTGAGTATCTGAGGCTCCATGAGAGCCCACTGTCAAGCTAATGACATTAAAGAAGCGCTTGTTGAGAGGCAACCCAATGTTATATTTTATCTATTCTCTTTTGTTATTTTATGTTTTCTGTAGGTTGATGATCATGAGAAGTCACAAAATCAATTGAAAAAGCAAAAACAGAAAGAAAAACAGGAAGAAAAACAACACACCCTGGAGGAAGAACCTACTGGCGTTTAAACGCCAGTAAGGCTAGCAGTTGGGCGTTTAACGCCCAGTCTGGCACCATTCTGGGCGTTTAACGCCAGAAAGGGGCACCAGACTGGCGTTAAACGCCAG
>NC_029776.3:35318153-35318857 GCF_000817695.3 Arachis duranensis | reverse complement strand
GCAATTTTGCTTGCCACTTGGTGAAGGGATGACTTTTCCTTGACACCTCAGGATCTGTGGACCCCACAGGATCCCCACCTACCCCACCACTCTCTCTCTTCTTCACCTGTTCACCAATCACCTCAACACCTCTTCCCCAAAAACCCTTAACCTATCAAATCCCATCTTTCTCTTCACCACTCACATCCATCCTTCATAAAACCCCACCTACCTCACCATTCAAATTCAAACCACTTTCCCACCCAAACCCACACTCACTTGACCGAACCCTACCCCTCCCCCACTCATATATAAACCCTTCTTCACTCCTTCATTTTCACACAACCCCCTCTCCTATATAAACCCATCTTCACTCCTTCATTTTCACACCACCTAAACACTACTTCTTCCCCTTTGGCCGAATACAAAGCCATTCCCTTCTTCCTCATTTCTTCTTCTTCTACTCTCTTCTTTCTTCTTTTGCTCGAGGACGAGCAAACCTTTTAAGTTTGGTGTGGTAAAAGCATTGCTTTTTGTTTTTCCATAACCATTTATGGCATCCAAGGCCGGAGAAACCTCGAGAAAGAGGAAAGGGAAGGCAAAAGCTTCCACCTCCGAGTCATGGGAGATGGAGAGATTCACCTCAAGGGTGCATCAAGACCACTTCTATGAAGTTGTGGCCATGAAGAAGGTGATCCCCGAGGTCCCTTTCAAACTCAAAAAGA
>NC_029776.3:35308331-35316897 GCF_000817695.3 Arachis duranensis | reverse complement strand
TGTGTTCAAGAATCATCATACTTAACTAGGAGAATCAATGACACTATCTGGATTCTGAGTTCCTAAAGAAGCCAATCATTCTGAATTTCAAAGGATAGAGTGAGATGCCAAAACTATTCAGAGGCAAAAAGCTAAAAGCCCCGCTCATCTAATTAATACTGATCTTCATAGATGTTTTTGGAATTCATTGCATATTCTCTTCTTTTTATCTTATTTGATTTTCAGTTGCTTGAGGACAAGCAACAATTTAAGTTTGGTGTTGTGATGAGCGGATAATTTGTACGCTTTTTGGCATTATTTTTAGTGTGTTTTTAGTAGGATCTAGTTAGTTTTTAGTGTATTTTTATTAATTTTTAGTTAAAATTTACTTTTCTGGACTTTACTATGAGTTTGTGTATTTTTCTGTGATTTCAGGTATTTTCTGGCTGAAATTGAGGGACCTGAGCGAAAATCTGATTCAGAGACTAAAAACGACTGCAGATGCTGTTGGATTCTTACCTCCCTGCACTCGAAGTGGATTTTCTGGAGCTACAGAAGCTCAATTGGCGCGCTCTCAATGGTGTTGGAAAGTAGACATCCTAGGCTTTCCAGCAATATATGATAATCCATACTTTGCCCAAGATTTGATGGCCCAAACCGGCGTTCAAAGTCACCCTCAGAATTCCCAGCGTTAAACGCCGGAACTGGCACAAGGAAGGGAGTTAAACGCCCAAACTGGCATAAAAGCTGGCGTTTAACTCCAAGAAGAGTCTCTGCACGAAAATGCTTCAATGCTCAGCCCAAGCACACACCAAGTGGGCCCAGAAGTGGATTTTTATGTCATTTACTCATCTCTGTACACCCTAGGCTACTAGCTCTCTATATATAGGACCTTTTACTATTGTATTTGGGAGCTTTTGATCATGTTTTTATGTTTGAACCCTCTTTGGGAGGCTGGCCATTCGGCCATGCCTAGACCTTGTTCTTATGTATTTTCAACGGTGGAGTTTCTACACACCATAGATTAAGGAGTGGAGCTCTGTTGTACCTCGAGTATTAATGCAATTACTATTGTTCTTCTATTCAATTCCGCTTGTTTTTGTTCCAAGATATCACTTGTTCTTCAACTTGATGAATGTGATGATCCGTGACACTCATCATCATTCTCACCTATGAACAATTGGCAGCATTCCTGAGATCTGAAAAGTCTAAACCTTGTCTGTGGTATTCCGAGTAGGATCTGGGACGGGATAACTGTGACAAGTTTCAAACTCAAGAATGTTGGGCGCAGTGACAATGTGCAAAAGAATAGAGAGATCCTATTCTGAAACAAGTGAGAACCGACAGATGATTAGCCGTGCCGTGACAGTGTGCGTTGAACATTTTCACTGAGAGGATGGGAGGTAGCCACTGACAACGGTGAAACCCTTGCTTAAGCTTGCCATGGAAAGGAGTAAGAAGGATTGGATGAAGACAGTAGGAAAGCAGAGAGACGGAAGGGACAAGCATCTTCATACGCTTATCTGAAATTCCTACCAATTAATTACATAAGTATCTCTATCTTTATCTTTATGTTTTATTCGTATATCATCATTCATATCCATTTGAGTCTGCCTGACTAAGATTTACAAGGTGACCATAGCTTGCTTCATACCAACAATCTTTGTGGGATCGACCCTTACTCGCGTAAGGTTTATTACTTGGACGACCAAGTACACTTGCTGGTTAGTTGTGCGAAGTTGTGTTTATGCCATGGTATTGAACACCAAGTTTTTGGATTCATTACCGGGGATTATTTGATTTGTGAAAAGTATTGATTACAATTTCGTGCACCAACCCTAAACCCTAAACCCAAAACCCGAAACCATAAACCATAAATCCTAAACCCTAAACCAGAAACCCTAAACCCAAAACCCAAACTCCTAAACCTTAAACCATAAACTATAAAACCTAAAACCTAAACCATAAAACAAATACCGTAAACCATAAAGCACAAATACTAAACCATGAACACTAAACCCTAAAAGCTAATCCCAAAACCCAAAACCCCAAACTCTAAACCCTAAACACAACCCCACAAACACAAAACACTAAACACAAACACTAAAACCAAATCCACAAACACTAAACCATAAACCCTAAATCCTAAACCATAAAACCTAAACCCTAAACCATAAATCATAAACCCTAAACCATAAACCATAAAACATAAACCACAAAACACTATACCATAAACCCTAAATCCTAAGCTATAAACCCTAAACCATAACCCTTAAACACTATCCCAAATCCCTGAGACCCAAACCCTAAACCATAAACCCTAAACCCTATATCCTAAACCCTACACCCTAAACACTAAACCTAAAACCCTAAATCATAAATCCTAAACCATAGAGCCTAAACCCTAAACAGAAAACCGTAAATCCTAAACCCTAGCACACAAACACTAAACCCAAAATCCTAATCCACAAACCCTAAACTATAAACTCTAAACACTAAACCCTAAACCCTAAACCCTAATCCATAAACCCTAAACCATAAACCATAAACCCTAAACCCTAAACAATAAAACCAAAACCCTAAACCCGAAACCCTAAACCCTAAACCCAAAACCCAAAACCCTAAACCCTAAACCATAGACCTTAAACCCTAAACCCAAAACACAAAACCCTAAACCTTAAGCCAAAAACCCTAAACCTTAACCCATAAACCCAAAACCGCAAACCCTAAATCCTAAACCCTAAACCACAAACCCTAAACAATAAACCATAAACCCTAAACCATAAACCCTTAACCTTAAACCCTAAATACTAAACCCTAAACCCTAAACCATAAACCCTAAACCACAAACCCTAAACAATAAACCCTAAACCCTAAACCCCAAAATATAAACCCTAAACCATAAACCATAAACCCTAAACCTTAAACCCTAAACCATAAAACTTAACCCTAAACCCTAAACCTTAAACCCTAAACTATAGACCCTAAACCATAAACCCAAAACCCAAAACCCAAAACCCTAAACCCTAAACCCTAAACCATAAACACTAAACCCAAAACCCAAAATCCTAAACCTTAAACCATAAACTATAAACCCTAATCCCTAAACCATAAAACCTAAACCCTAAACCATAAACTACAAACCCAAAACCATGCACCCTAAACCCTAAAAGCTAAATCCAAACCCCAAAACCCCAAACTCTAAATGCTAAACATAACCCACAAACACAAAACACTAAAAGATAAAACCTAAATGCTAAACCCTAATCCATAAACACTAAACCTAACCCATAAACCATAAACCTAAACCATAAACCCAAAACCTTAAATACTAAACCCTAAACCATGAACCCTAAATCATAAACCCTAAACCGTAAACCATAAATCGTAAACCCTAAATCGTAAACCCTAATCCCTAAACCATAACCCCTAAACCCAAAACCGAAAACCCTAAACCATAAACCCTAAACCATAAACCATAAAACCTAATCCAAAAACCCTAAACAATAAACCCTAATCCCTAAAACCTAAACAATAAACCCTAAACCATAAACCATAATCCCTAAACCCAAAATGCTAAACCCTAAACCCTAAATCATAGACCCTAAACCCTAAACCAGAAACCTTAAATCATAGACCCTAAACCCTAAACCCTAAATCATAGACCCAAAACCCAAAACCTTAAACCATAAATCCTAAACCCAAAACCAGAAACCTTAAACCTAAAACCCAAAATCATGAACCTTAAAACAAAAATTATAAACCCTAAACCCTAAACTATAAAACCAAACTGTAAACCATAAAGCACAAACACTAAACCATGAACCCTAAACCCTAAAAGCTAAACCTAAGACCCAAAACCCCAAGCTCTAAACCCTAAACACAAGCCTAAAACACAACCCTAAAACCTTAAACACTAATCCACAAACATTAAACTATAAACCCTAAGTCCTAAACCTTAAACCCTAACCCATAAATCCTAAACCCTAAACCATAAACCATAAAACATAAACCACAAAACACTATACCATAAACCCTAATTCCTAAGCTATAAACCCTAAACCATAACCCTTAAACACTATCCCAAATCCCTGAGACCTAAACCCTAAACCATAAACCCTAAACCCTATATCCTAAACCCTACACCCTAAACACTAAACCTAAAACCCTAAATCATAAATCCTAAACCATAGACCCTAAACCCTAAACAGAAAATCGTAAATCCTAAACCCTAGCACACAAACACTAAACCCTAAATCCTAATCCACAAACCCTAAACTATAAACTATAAACACTAAACCCTAAACCCTAAACCCTAATCCATAAACCCTAAACCATAAACCATAAACCCTAAACCCTAAACAATAAAACCAAAACCCTAAACCCGAAACCCTAAACCCAAAACCCAAAACCCTAAACCCTAAACCATAGACCTTAAACCCTAAACCCAAAACACAAAACCCTAAACCTTAAGCCAAAAACCCTAAACCTTAACCCATAAACCCAAAACCCCAAACCCTAAACCCTAAACCCTAAACCACAAACCCTAAACAATAAACCATAAACCCTAAACCATAAACCCTAAACCATAAACCCTAAACCCTAAACCCTAAATACTAAACCCTAAACCCTAAACCATAAACCCTAAACCACAAACCCTAAACAATAAACCCTAAACCCTAAACCCCAAAATATAAACCCTAAACCATAAACCATAAACCCTAAACCTTAAACTCTAAACCATAAAACTTAACCCTAAACCCTAAACCTTAAACCCTAAACTATAAACCCTAAACCATAAACCCAAAACCCAAAACCCAAAACCCAAAACCCTAAACCCTAAACCATAAACACTAAACCCAAAACCCAAAATCCTAAACCTTAAACCATAAACTATAAACCCTAATCCCTAAACCATAAAACCTAAACCCTAAACCATAAACCACAAACCCTAAACCATGCACCCTAAACCCTAAAAGCTAAATCCAAACCCCAAAACCCCAAACTCTAAATGCTAAACATAACCCACAAACACAAAACACTAAAAGATAAAACCTAAATGCTACACCCTAATCCATAAACACTAAACCTAACCCATAAACCATAAACCTAAACCATAAACCCAAAACCTTAAATACTAAACCCTAAACCATGAACCCTAAATCATAAACCCTAAACCGTAAACCATAAATCGTAAACCCTAAATCGTAAACCCTAATCCCTAAACCATAACCCCTAAACCCAAAACCGAAAACCCTAAACCATAAACCCTAAACCATAAACCATAAAACCTAAACCCAAAACCCAAAATCTTAAACTGAAAACCCAAAACCCAAAACCCTACACCATAAACCATAAACCTTAAACCCTAAACCATAAACCAGAAACCCCAAACCCTAAACCCTAAACCCCAAACCCTAAACCATAAACCCTAAACCAGAAACCCTAAACAATAAACCCTAAAACATAAACCCTAAACTCCACCCCACAAACACAAAACCCTAAAACACAAATCCTAAACCCTAAACACTAAACCACAACCCCTAAACAATAAACCTGAAACACTAAACCCCAAACCATAAACCTTAAACCATAAACCATAAACCCTAAACCCTAAACCCTAAACCATAAAACCTAACCGTAAACCCTAAACCATAAACCCAAAACACTAAACCCTAAACCCTAAACCATAGACCCTAAAGCCTAAACCCAAAACCATAAACCCTAAACCCAAAACCCTACACCCTAAACCCTAAACCCTAAACTCTAAACACTAAACCATAAACATTAAACCAAAAACCCAAAATCCTAAACCTTAAACCATAAACTAAAAACCCTAAACCCAAAATCATATAACCTAAACCCTAAACCATAAACCACAACCTAAACCATGAACCTTAAACCCAAAACCATAATACCATAAACCCTAAACCCAAAACCCTACACCCTAAATCCTAAACCCCAAACCCTAAACCCTAAACCGTAAATGTTAAACCCAAACCCAAAATCCTAAACCTTAAACCATAAACTAAAAACCCTAAACCCAAAACCATATAACCTAAACCCTAAACCATAAACCACAAACCCTAAACCGGGAATCCTAAACCCTAAAAGCTAAACCCAAACCCCAAAACTCCAAACTATAAACCCTAAACACAACCCCACAAACACAAAACCCTAAAACACAAACCCTAAATCCTAAACCCTAATCCACAAACACTAAACCATAAACCTTAAGGCCTAAATCCTAACCCCTAAACCATAAACCCTAAACCCCAAAACCCCAAACCGTAAACCATAAACCCTAAACCATAAACCATAAACCCTAAGGCCTAAACCCTAAACCCAACACCCTAAACGATAAACCCTAAACCCTAAACCATAGAACCTAAACCCAAAATCCTAAACCCTAAACCCTAAACCATAAACACTAAACCCAAAACCCAAAATTCTAAACTTTAAACTATAAACTATAAACCCTAAACACGAAACCATAAAACCTAAACCCTAAACCATAAACGACAAACCCTAAACCATGAAGTCTAAACCCTAAAAGCTAAACCCAAACACCAAAACCTTAACTCTAAACCCTAAACACAACCCCACAAACACAAAACCCTAAAACACAACCCTAAACCCTAAACCCTGATCCACAAACACTAAACCATAAACCCTAAGGCCTTAACCCTAAACCCTAAACCCTAAACCATAAACCATAAACCCTAACCCTAAACCATAAACCCAAAATCATAAACCCTAAACCAAAAAACCTAAACCCTAAACCGTAAACCCAAAACCCTAAACCCTAATCCCTAAACCATAACCCCTAAACCCGAAAATGAAAAACCTAAACCCTAAACCCTAAACCATAAACCCTAAACCATAAACCACAAAACATAAAACCTAAACCCAAAACCCCAAACCCTAAACCCCACACCCTAAATCATAAAGCTTAAATGCTAAACTCCAAACCCTAAACCCTAAACCCTAACTCACAAACACTAAACCCTAAATCCTAAATCCTACACCATAAACCCTAAACCATAAACTCTAAACCTTAAACCCTAAACCCTAAACCATAAACCATAAAACCTAAACCGTAAATCATAAAACTGAAACTCTAAACCATAAACCCTAAACCCTACACCCAAAACCGAAAACCCTAAACCATGATCCCTAAACCCTAAAAGCTTAACCAAAAACCCGAAACCCCAAACTATAAACCCTAAACACAACCCCACAAACACAAAACCCTAAAACACAAACCCTAAAGTCTAAACCCTAATCCACAAACTCTAAGCCATAAACCATAAGGCCTAAAGCCTAAACCCTTGGTGCGCGTAAATTGTGATCATCAATGGCGCCATCAACATGGTACGCACAATTGTAATCTCAACTCTTTATCACAACTTCGCACAACTAACCAGCAAGTGCACTGGGTCATCCAAGTAATAAACCTTATACGAGTAAGGGTCGATCCCACGGAGAATGTTGGTATGAAGCAAGCTATGGTCACCTTGTAAATCTTAGTCAGGCAAATTCAAATGGTTATGGATGATATATGAATAAAGCATAAAGATAGAGATACTTATGTAATTCATTGGTGAGAATTTCAGATAAGCGAATGGAGATGCTTTGTCCCTTCCGTCCCTCTGCTTTCCTACTGTCTTCATCCAATCCTTCTTACTCCTTTCCATGGCAAGCTGTATGTAGGGTTTCACCGTTGTCAGTGGCTACCTCCCATCCTCTTAGTGAAAATGTTCTACGCACCCTGTCACTAACGCCCAGCCTTCAGGAGTTTGAAGCTCGTCACAGTCATTCAATCATTGAATCCTACTCAGAATACCACAGATAAGGTTTAGACCTTCCGGATTCTCTTGAATGCCGCCATCAATTCTAGCTTATACCACGAAGATTCCGATCAAGGGATCCAAGAGATAAACATTCAAGCCTTATTTGCTTGTAGAACAGAAGTGGTTGTCAGGCACTCATTCATAAGTGAGAATGATGATGAGTGTCACATAATCATCACATTCATCATGAGGCCAGCCCCCACGATCTAAGATAGCATAAGAATAAAGATAGCTACTAAGATAAGAATACAATAGTAAAAGGTCCTATTTGTAGAGAACTAGTAGCCTAGGGTTTACAAGGATGAGTAAATGACATAAAAATACACTTCCGGGCCCACTTGGTGTGTGCTTGGGCTGAGCATTGAAGCATTTTCGTGAAGAGACTTCTCTTGGAGTTAAACGCCAGCCTTTGTGCCAGTTTGGGCGTTTAACTCCCATTCTTGTGCCAGTTCCGGCGTTTAACGCCGGGCAGTTTTGAGCTGATTTGGAACGCCGATTTGGGCCATCAAATCATGGGCAAAGTATGAACTATGATATGGTTTGGGCCATCAAATCTCGGGCAAAGTATGGACTATTATATATTGCTGGAAAGCCCATGATGTCTACTTTCCAACGCAGTTAAGAGCGCGCCAATTGGGCTTCTGTAGCTCCAGAAAATCCACTTTGAGTGCAGGGAGGTCAGAATCCAACAGCATCTGCAGTCCTTTTCAGCCTCTGAATCAGATTTTTGCTCA
>NC_029776.3:35306531-35308180 GCF_000817695.3 Arachis duranensis | reverse complement strand
CTAATAAAAATATACTAAAAACTAACTAAAACATACTAAAAACATACTAAAAACAATGCCAAAAAGCATATAAATTATCCGTTCATCACAACACCAAACTTAAATTGTTTCTTGTCCCCAAGCAACTGAAAATCAAATAAGATAAAAAGAAGAGAATATGCAATGAACTCCAAAAACATCTATGAAGATCAGTATTAATTAGATGAGTGGGGCTTTAGCTCTTTGCCTCTGAATAGTTTTGGCATCTCACTCTATCCTTTGAAATTCAGAATGATTGGCTTCTATAGGAACTCAGAATCCAGTTTTATGATTTTTCAGATCCTCAGTAACATGTCTCCTTTTTCATCATTCTTTCAAGAGCCAACATTCATGAACAACAAATTCAAAAGACATATGCACTGTTTAAGCATACATTCAGAAATCAAAAGTATTGCCACCACATCAAAATAATTAATCTGTTATAAAGTTCAAAATTCATGCAATTCATCTCTTTTTCAATTAAGAACATTTTTCATTCAAGAAAGGTGATGGATTCATAGGACATTCATAACTTTGAGGCATAGACACTAAGACACTAATGATCATAAGACACAAACATGGATAATCATAATCATGAAAATTTCGAAAAATAGGAAAATAAGGAACAAAGAAGTTAAAGAATGGGTCCACCTTAGTGATGGCGGCTTGTTCTCCCTCGTGAAGATCTTATGGAGTGCTTGAGCTCCTCAATGTCTCTTCCTTGCCTTTGTTGCTCCTCTCTCATGATTTTTTGATATTCTCTAATTTCATGGAGGAGGATGGAATGTTCTTAGTTCTCCACCCTTAGTTGTCCCATGTTGGAACTCAATTCTCCTAAGGAGGTATTGATTTGCTCCCAGTAGTTTTGTGGAGGAAAGTGCATCCCTTGAGGCATCTCAGGGATTTCATGATGAGAGGGGTCTCTTGTTTGCTCCATTTTTTTCTTAGTGATGGGCTTGTCCTCATTAATGAGGGTGTCTCCCTCTATGTCAACTCCAACTGAATAACAGAGGTGACAAATGAGATGAAGAAAGGCTAACCTTGCCAAGGTAGAGGACTTGTCTGCCACCTTATAAAGTTCTTGGATATAACCTCATGAACTTCTACTTCCTCTCCAATCATGATGCTATGAATCATGATAGCCCGATCTATAGTAACTTCAGACCGGTTGCTAGTCGGAATGATTGAGCGTTTGGATAAACTCCAACCATCCTCTAGCCACGGGCTTGAGGTCATGCCTTCTCAGTTGAACTGGCTTTCCTCTTGAATCTCTCTTCCATTGAGGGCCCTCTTCACAAATGTCTATGAGGACTTGGTCCAACCTTTGATCAAAGTTGACCCTTCTAGTGTAAGGGTGTTCATCTCCTTGCATCATGGGCAAGTTGAATGCCAAACCTTACATTTTCCGGACTAAAATCTAAGTATTTCCCCCGAACCATTGTAAGCCAATTCTTTGGGTCTGGGTTCACACTTTGATCATGGTTCTTGGTGATCCATGCATTGGCATAGAACTCTTGAACCATTAAGATTCCGACTTGTTGAATGGGGTTGGTAAGAACTTCCCAACCTCTTCTTCGGATCTCATGTCAGATCTCCGGATATTCACTCTTTTTGAGTTTGAAAGGGACCTC
>NC_029776.3:35304962-35306256 GCF_000817695.3 Arachis duranensis | reverse complement strand
AAGGTTTGCTCGTCCTCGAGCAAAAGAAGAAAGAAGAGAGTAGAAGAAGAAGAAATAGAGGAGATGGAGATGGCTTTGTAGTTCGGTCATGTATGGGTGGGTTTGGGAGGGAAAGTGGTTTGGATTTGAATGGTAAGGTAGGTGGGGTTTGATGAAGGATGGATGTGAGTGGTGAAGAGAAAGATGGGATTTGATAGGTGAGGAGTTTTGGGGGAAGAGTGGTTGAGGTGATTGGTGAATGGGTGAAGAAGAAGAGAGAGAGTGGTGGGGTAGGTGGGGATCCTGTGGGGTCCACAAATCCTGAGGTGTCAAAAAAAAGTCATCCCTGCACCAAATGGCGAGCAAAAATGCTCTCTATGCCAATTCTGGCGTTAAACGCTGGGCTGGTGCCCATTTCTGGCGTTTAACGCCAACTTCTTGCCCTTTCCTGGCGTTTAATGCCAGTCTGGTGCCCCTTTATGGCGTTAAACGCCCAGAATGGTGCCAGACTGGGCGTTAAACGCCCATTTGTTGCCCTTACTGGCGTTTAAACGCCAGCAAGGTCTTCCTCCAGGGTGTGCTATTTTTCTTTCTGTTTTTCATTCTGTCTTTGCTTTTTCAATTGATTTTGTGACTTCCCATGATCATCAACCTACAGAAAACATAAAATAACAAAGGAAAAATAGATAAATATAACATTGGGTTGCCTCCCAACAAGCGCTTCTTTATTGTCAGTAGCTTGACAGTGGGCTCTCATGGAGCCTTCACAGATACTCAGAGCAATATTGGAACCTCCCAACACCAAACTTAGGGTTTGAATGTGGGGGTTCAACACCAAACTTAGAAGTTGGTTGTGGCCTCCCAACACCAAACTTAGAGTTTGACTGTGGGGGCTCTATTTGGTTCTGTTTTGAGAGAAGCTCTTCATGCTTCCTCTCCATGGTTACAGAGGGATATCCTTGAGCCTTAAACATAAGGGATTCTTCATTCACTTGAATGATCAATTCTCCTCTATCAACATCAATCACAGCCTTTGCTGTGGCTAGGAAGGGTCTGCCAAGGATGATGGATTCATCCATGCACTTCCCAGTCTCTAGGACTATGAAATCAGCAGGGATGTAATGGTCTTCAACTTTTACCAGAACATCCTCTACAAGTCCATAAGCTTGTTTTCTTGAATTGTCTGCCATCTCTAGTGAGATTTTTGCAGCTTGCACCTCAAAGATCCCTAGCTTCTCCATTACAGAGAGAGGCATGAGGTTTACACTTGACCCTAAGTCACACAAGGCCTTCTTGAAGGTCATGGTGCCTATGG
>NC_029776.3:35302539-35303818 GCF_000817695.3 Arachis duranensis | reverse complement strand
TCCCAACACCAAACTTAGAGTTTGACTGTGGGGGCTCTATTTGGTTCTGTTTTGAGAGAAGCTCTTCATGCTTCCTCTCCATGGTTACAGAGGGATATCCTTGAGCCTTAAACACAAAGGATTCTTCATTCACTTGAATGATCAATTCTCCTCTATCAACATCAATCACAGCCTTTGCTGTGGCTAGGAAGGGTCTGCCAAGGATGATGGATTCATCCATGCACTTCCCAGTCTCTAGGACTATGAAATCAGCAGGGATGTAATGGTCTTCAACTTTTACCAGAACATCCTCTACAAGTCCATAAGCTTGTTTTCTTGAATTGTCTGCCATCTCTAGTGAGATTCTTGCAGCTTGCACCTCAAAGATCCATAGCTTCTCCATTACAAAGAGAGGCATAAGGTTTATGCTTGACCCTAGGTCACACAGAGCCTTCTTAAAGGTCATGGTGCCTATGGTACAAGGTATTGAAAACTTCCCAGGATCTTGTTTCTTTTGAGGTAATTTCTGCCTAGTCAAGTAATCCAGCTCTTTGGTGAGCAAAGGGGGTTCATCCTCCTTAGTCTCATTACCAAATAACTTGTCATTTAGTTTCATGATTGCTCCAAGGTACTTGGCAACTTGCTTTCAGTGACATCTTCATCCTCTTCAGAGGAAGAATACTCATCAGAGCTCATGAATGGCAGAAGTAAATTCAATGGAATCTCTATGGTCTCAGCGTGAGCCTCAGATTCCCATGGTTCCTCATTAGGGAACTCATTTGAGGCCAGTGAACGTCCATTGAGGCCTTCCTCAGTGGCGCTCACTGCCTCTTCCTCCTCTCCAAATTTGGACATGTAGGTCATGTTAATGGCCTTGCACTATCCTTTTGGATTCTCTTTTGTATTGCTTGGAAGAGTGCTAGGAGGGAGTTCAGTAATTTTCTTACTCAGCTGACCCACTTGTGCCTCCAAGTTTCTAATGGAGGACCTTGTTTCAGTCATGAAACTTTGAGTGGTTTTGATTAGATCAGAGACCATGGTTGCTAAGTCAGAGTGGCTCTGCTTAGAATTCTCTGTCTGTTGCTGAGAAGATGATGGAAAAGGCTTGCCATTACTAAACCTGTTTCTTCCACCATTATTGTTGTTGAAACATTGTTGAGGTCTCTATTGATCCTTCCATGAAAGATTTGGATGATTTCTCCATGAAGGATTATAGATGTTTCCATAGGGTTCTCCCATGTAATTCACCTCTTCCATTGAAGGGTTCTCAGGATCATAAGCTTCTTCTTCAGATGAAGCG
>NC_029776.3:35300488-35302173 GCF_000817695.3 Arachis duranensis | reverse complement strand
GTAGAAACTGATGAGGATCTTCCAATGGAAGTCCATGAAACTTGAGGCTTAAGCATCAAAGTTGTTTGCTCCAATGGTAGGGATAAAGATGCTTCTCCCATATAAGTTGGGAGTAGGTGTAGTAAAGTCACCCAGCACCTTCCTTGCATTGTTGGCATTGTTGTTATTTTCGGCTGCCATGGGTTCTTCTTCTTTGAAGATTTTTGTTAGGTCCTGTACAGAGAGTTGTGCCTTAGCTTCTCTTAGCTTTCGCTTCAAGTTCCTTTCAGGTTCAAGGTCAGCCTCAACAAGAATGCTTTTGTCTTTGCTCCTGCTCATATGAAAGAGAAGAAAACAAGAAAATATGGAATCCTCTATGTCACAGTATAGAGATTCCTTGAGGTGTCAGAAGAAAAGAAAAATAGAAGGAAGAGGTAGAAAATTCGAACTTATCAAGGAAAGATGAAGTTCGAATTGTGCATTGAGGAGTAGTGTTAGTCCATAAATAGAAGGATGTGAGAAGAGGGGAAGAAATTTTCGAAAATTAAGTAAGAGATTTTAAAAACATTTTGAAAAACACTAACTGATTTTCGAAAACTAAGAGTGGAAAAGAAATCAGGTGATTTTTGAAAAAGATTTTGAAATAAGAAATTAAAAAGATATGATTAAAAACTATTTTGAAAAAGATGTGATTTAAGAAGATATGATTGAAAAAGATATAGTTTTAAAAAGACATGATTGAGAAGATATGATTTGAAAAACAATTTAAAAAGATTTCATTTTAAAAATTAATGACTTGGCTAACAAGAAAAGATATGATTCAAACATTAAACCTTTCTCAACAGAAAAGGCAACATACTTGAAATGTTGAATCAAATCATTAATTGATAGCAAGTATTTTTGAAAACGGAAAGAAATTGATTTTGAGAAATATTTGATTTGAAAAAGATTTGATTTTGAAAAATTTTGAAAACTTGAAAAAAAGTTGGCATTAAAAACAAAATCTTCCCTCTTGTGCCATCCTGGCGTTAAATGCCCAGAATGGTGCACATTCTGGCGTTTAACGCCCAAAACTCACCCCTTTTGGGCGTTAAACGCCCAGCCAGGCACCCTGGCTGGCGTTTAAACGCTAGTTTTCCTTCTTCACTGGGCATTTTGAAGGCCCAGCTTTTTCTGTGTAATTCCTCTGCAGTATGTTCTGAATCTTCAATTCTCTGTATTATTGACTTGAAAAGACACAAATGAATCTTCAATTCTCTATATTATGGACTTGAAAAGACACAAATAAAAAATATTTTTTGGATTTTTAATGATGAAGAATAATCAAGATGCAACTAAAATCAAATAACAATGCATGCAAGACACCAAACTTAGCAGTTTGTATACTACTGACACTAACAAGTTGAGAGTGCATATGATAAACAACAAAACACTCAAGATAAGAGAATTTAAAGATCAGAGCAAGTAAATCATCAAGAACAACTTGAAGATCATTGAAGACACATGAAAAATGCAAGAAGAACAGAAACATGCAATTGACACCAAACTTAAAATGAGACTAGTGTCTCAATAAGAAACATAAAATATTTTTGGTTTTTTTTTATGATTTTGTAATTTTTTTTGGTTTTTTCGAAAATTAAGTGGAAAAGAAAGTAAAGATATCAAAATTCTTAATGAGAATTCCAGGAATCATGCAATGTTAGTCT
>NC_029776.3:35300095-35300209 GCF_000817695.3 Arachis duranensis | reverse complement strand
AATTGTGATCATCAATGGCGCCATCAACATGGTACGCACAATTGTAATCTCAACTCTTTATTACAACTTCGCACAACTAACCAGCAAGTGCACTGGGTCGTCCAAGTAATAAAC
>NC_029776.3:35249100-35299665 GCF_000817695.3 Arachis duranensis | reverse complement strand
GAATTGAATAGAAGAATAATAGTAATTGCATTAATACTCGAGGTACAGCAGAGCTCCACACCTTAATCTATGGTGTGTAAAAACTCCACCATTGAAAATACATAAGAACAAGGTCTAGGCATGGCCGTGAGGCTAGCCCCCATGATCTAAGATAGCATAAGAATAAAGATAGATACTAAGATAAGAATACAATAGTAAAAGGTCCTATTTGTAGAGAACTAATAGCCTAGGGTTTACAAGGATGAGTAAATGACATAAAAATCCACTTCCGGGCCCACTTGGCGTGTGCTTGGGCTGAGCATTAAAGCATTTTCGTGTAGAGACTTCTCTTGGAGTTAAACGCCAGCTTTTGTGCCAGTTTGGGCGTTTAACTCCCATTCTTGTGCCAGTTCCGGAGTTTAACGCCAGGCAGTTTTGAGCTGATTTGGAACGCCGTTTTGGGCCATCAAATATCGGGCAAAGTATGGACTATTATATATTGCTGGAAAGCCCAGGACGTCCACTTTCCAACGCAGTTGAGAGCGCGCCAATTGGGCTTCTGTAGCTCCAGAAAATCCACTTCGAGTGCAGGGAGGTTAGAATCCAACAGCATCTGCAGTCCTTTTCAGCCTCTGAATCAGATTTTTGCTCAGGTCCCTCAATTTCAGCCAGAAAATACCTGAAATCACAGAAAAACACACAAACTCATACTAAAGTCCAGGAAAGTGAATTTTAACTAAAAACTAATAAAAATATACTAAAAACTAACTAAAACATACTAAAAACATACTAAAAACAAAGCCAAAAAGCGTATAAATTATCCGCTCATCAACCCTAAACCTTAAACCATAAACCATAAACCCTAACCCAAAACCATAAAACCAAAATCATAAACCCTAAACCATAAAACCTAAACCCAAAACCGTAAACCCAAAACCCTAAACCCTAATCCCTAAACCATAACCCCTAAACCCGAAACCGAAAACCCTAAACCCTAAACCCTAAACCATAAACCATAAACCCTAAACCATAAACCCTAAACGATAAACCACAAAACATAAAACCTAAACCCAAAACCCTAAATCCTAAACCCTAAACCCCAAACCCTAAACCATAAACCTTAAATGCTAAACTCCAAACCCTAAACCCTAAACTCTAACTCACAAACACTAAACCCTAAATCCTAAATCCTACACCATAAACCCTAAACCATAAACTATAAACCCTAAACCCTAAACCATAAACTATAAAACATAAACCCTAAATCATAAAACCGAAACTCTAAACCATAAACCCTAAACCCTAAACCCAAAATCGAAAACCCTAAACATGATCCCTAAACCCAAAAAGCTTAACCAAAAACCCAAAACCCCAAACTATAAACCCTAAATACAACCCCACAAACACAAAACCCTAAAACACAAACCCTAAACCCTAAACCTTAATCCACAAACACAAAACCATAAACCATAAGGCCTAAACCCTAAACCCTAAACCCTAAACCATAAACCATAAACCCTAATCCTAAACCATAAACGCAAAACCCAAAACTCTAAACCCTAAACCTTGAACCCTAAATCATAAATCCTAAACAATAAACCATAAACCCTAAACCATGAAACCAAAACCCTAAACCATAATACCAAAACCCTAAATCTTAATCCTTAAACCATAACCCCTAAACCAAAAACCGAAAACAAGAATCCCTAAACCATAAACAATAAAACCTAAAACCTAAACCCAAATCCCCAAACCCTAAACCATAAACCTTAAACCTTAAACAAAAAACCCTAAATCCTAAACCTTAAATCCTTTACCATAAACCCTAAACCCTAAACCCTAAACCCTAAACCATAACCCACAAACATTAAACCCTAAATCCAAAATCCTAAACCTTATACCCTAAACCATAAACTCCTAACCCTAAACCCTAAACCCTAAACCCTAAACCATAAACCATAAACCACAAACCCTAAACCCTAAACCATAAAACCGAAACCCTAAACCCTAAATCCTAAACACTAAACCATAAACCATAAACCCTAAATCCAAAACCCTAAACCCTAAACATTAAACCATAAACCATAAACCATAAACTCTAAACCACAAACCCTAAACAATAAACCCTAAACCCTAAACCCTAAACACCACCCGACAAACATAAAACCCTAAAACACAAATTCTAAACCATAAACACTAAACCACAACCCCTAAACAAAAAACCCGAAACACTAAACCCCAAACCATAAACCTTAAACCATAAACCATAAACCTTAAACCCTAAACCCTAAACCATAAAACCTAACCCTAAACCCTAAACCAAAAACCCAAAACCCTGAACCCTAACACTAAACCCTAAACCATAGACCCCAAACGCCTAAACCCAAAACCATAAACCATAAAACCAAAATCCTACACCCTAAACCAAAAAAACCCTAAACCCTAAATCCTAAACCCTAAACCCTAAACCCTACACCATAAACCCTAAACCCTAAACCATAAACTCTAAACACTAAACCCTAAACCCTAAAACCTAATCCCTAAACCCTAAACCATAAACCATAAACCCTAAAACCCTAAACAATAAAACCAAACCCCTAAACCCGAAACCCTAAACCCAAAACACAAAACCCTAAACCCTAAACCATAGAACTTAAACCCTAAACCCAAAATAGAAAACCCTAAACCTTACGACAAAAACCCTAAACCTTAATCCATAAACCCTAAACCCCAAACCCTAAACCCTAAACCACAAACCCTAAACAATAAACCATAAACCCTAAACCCTAAACCCTAAATACTAAACCCTAAACCCTAAACCATAAACCCTAAACCACAAACCCTAAAGAATAAACCATAAACCCTAAACCCCCAAACATAAACCCTAAACCATAAACCATAAACCCTAAACCTTAAACCCTAAACCATAAAATTTAACCCTAAACCCTAAACCCTAAACCCTAAACTATAGACCCTAAACCATAAACCCAAAACCCAAAACCCAAAACCCTAAACCCTAAAACATAAACACTAAACCCAAAACCCAAAATCCTAAACCTTAAACCATAAACTATAAACCCTAATCCCTAAACCATAAAACCTAAACCCTAAACCATAAACCACAAACCCTAAACCATGCACCCTAAACCCTAAAAGCTAAATCTAAACCCCAAACTCTAAACGCTAAACACAACCCACAAACACAAAACCCTAAAAGATAAAACCTAAATGCTAAACCCTAATCCATAAACACTAAACCTAAACCATAAACCATAAACCTAAACCATAAACCCAAAACCTTAAACCCTAAACCCTAAACCCTGAACCCTAAATCATAAACCCTAAACCCTAAATCGTAAACCCTAATCCCTAAACCATAACCCCTAAACCCAAAACCGAAAACCAAAAACCCTAAACCCTAAACCCTAAACCATAAACCCTAAACCATAAACCATAAAACCTAAACCCAAAACCCAAAACCTTAAACTGAAAACCCAAAACCCAAAACCCTACACCATAAACCATAAATCCTAAACCCTAAACAATAAACCAGAAACCCTAAAATATTAACCCTAAACCCCAAACACTAAACCCTAAACCAGAAACCCTAAACAATAAACCCTAAAACCTAAAACCTAAACACCACCCCACAAACACAAAACCCTAAAACACAAATCCTAAACCCTAAACACTAAACCACAACCCCTAAAAAATAAACCTGAAACACTAAACCCCAAACCATAAACCTTAAGCTATAAACCATAAACTCTAAACCCTAAACCCTAAACCATAAAACCTAACCCTAAACCCTAAACCATAAACCCAAAACACTGAACCCTAAACCCTAAACCCTAAACCATAGACCCTAAAGCCTAAACACAAAACCATAAACCCTAAACCCAAAACCATACACCCTAAACCCTAAACCCTAAACCCTAAACACTAAACCGTAAACATTAAACACAAAACCCAAAATCCTAAACCTTAAACCATAAACTAAAATCCCTAAACCCAAAACAATATAACCTAAACCCTAAACCATAAACCACAACCTAAACCATGAACCCTAAACCCAAAACTATAATACCATAAACCCTAAACCCAAAACCCTACACCCTAACTCCTAAACCCTAAACCCTAAACCCTAAACCGTAAACGTTAAACCCAAAACCCAAAATCCTAAACCTTAAACCATAAATTAAAAATCCTAAACCGAAAACCATATAACCTAAACCCTAAACCATAAACCACAAACCCTAAACCGTGAATCCTAAATCCTAAAAGCTAAACCCAAACCCCAAAACCCCAAACTATAAACCCTAAACACAACCCCACAAACACAAAACCATAAACCCTAAATCCTAAACCCTAATCCACAAACACTAAACCATAAACCATAAGGCCTAAACTCTAAACCCTAAACCCTAAACCCTAAACCCCAAAACCCAAAACCATAAACCCTAAATCCAAAACCCTAAACCCTAAACATTAAACCATAAACCATAAACCATAAATCCTAAACCACAAACCCTAAACAACAAACCCTAAACCCTAAACCCAAAACCCTAAACCCTAAACCCTAAACACCACCCGACAAACACAAAACCCTAAAACACAAATTCTAAACCATAAACACTAAACCACAACCCCTAAACAAAAAACCCGAAACACTAAACCCCAGACCATAAACCTTAAACCATAAACCATAAACCCTAAACACTAAACCCTAATCCATAAAAGCTAACACTAAACCCTAAACCAAAAAACCAAAACCCTGAACCCTAAACCCTAAACCCTAAAGCAAAGACCGTTAAGCCTACACCCAAAACCATAAACCATAAACCCAAAATCCTACACCCTAAACGAAAAAACCCTAAACCCTAAACCATAAACACTAAACCCAAAACCCCAAATCTTAAACATTAAACCATAAACTAAAAACCCTAAACCCAAAACCATATAACCTAAACCCTGAACCATAATCCACAAACCCTAAACCATGAATCCTAAACCCTAAAAGCTAAACCAAACCCCAAAACACCACACTCTAAACCTTAAACACAACCCCACAAACACAAAACCATAAAATACAAACCCTAAACCTTAAACCCTAATTCAAAAACACCAAAACATAAACCTTGAGGCCTAAACCCTAAACCATAAACCCTGAACCCCAAAACCCCAAACCCTAAACCCTAAACAATAAAGCATAAACCCTAAGGCCTAAACCCTAAACCCAACACCCAAAATCCTAAACCATAGACCCTAAATCCAAAACCCTAAACCCTAAACCCTAAACCATAAACACTAAACCCAAAACCAAAAATCCTAAACATTAAACCATAAACTAAAAACCCTAAACACTAAACCGAAATACCTAAACACTAAACCATAAACCACAAAACCTAAACCATAAACCTTCAACCCTAAAAGCTAAACCCAAACCCCATAACCTTAACATTAAACCCTAAACACAACCCTGCAAACACAAAAACCTAAAACAACAACCCTAAACCCTAAACCGTAAACCCTAAACCATAAACCATAAACCCCAAACTCTAAACCATAAACCTTAAACCCCAAACTCCAAACCCTAAACCTTAAACCCAAATCATAAACCATAACCCACAATCACTAAACCCAAAATCCTAAATCCTATACCATAAATCCTAAACCATAAACTCTAAATCCTAAACCCTAATCTCTTAACCCTAAACCATAAGCCATAAACCCTAAACACTAAACCATAAAACCGAAACCCTAAACCCTAAATCCTAAACCCAAAATCCTAAACCTTAAACCATAAACCATAGACCCTAAACCCTAAACCCTAAACCATAAACCCTAAACCCCAAACCCCAAACCCTAAACCCTAAACAACAAACCCTAAACAATAAACCATAAATCCTAAACCCTAAAACATAAACCCTAAACCGTAAACCATAAAGCCTAAACCCTAAACCATAAACCATAAACCATAAACCCAAAACCCAAAACCATAAACCCAAAACCTTAAACCCTAAACCATAGACCCTAAATCCTAAACCTAAAACCTTAAACCAAAAACCATAAATCCTAAATCCTAAACCCCAAACCATAAACCCTAAACCCAAAACCAAAAAACCCTAAACCCCAAACAAAAATCCTAAACCCCAAAGCCTAAACATCAACCCAAAACCCTAAACCCAAAACCATAAAACCTAAAGACTAAACCATAAACCACAAACCCTAAACCATCAACTCTAAACATAACAAGCTAAACCCAAAACACAAAACCCCAAACTCTAAAACCTAAACATAACCCCACAAAGACAAAACCCTAAAACACAAACCCTAAATCCTAAATGCTAATCCACAAACACTAAACCATAAACCCTAAGGCTTGAACCCTAAACCCTAAACCCTGAATCATAAACCATAAACCCTAACCCTAAACCATAAACCCAAAACCCAAAACTCTAAACCCTAAACCTTGAACCCTAAATCATAAACCCTAAACCATAAACCATAAACCCTAAAGCATAAAACCCTAAACCATAAACCGTAATCCCAAAACCCTAAACCCAAATCCTTAAACCATAACCCTAAATCCGAAGCCGAAAACCCTAAACCCTAAACCATAAACCATAAAACCTAAACCTAAACCCAAAACACAAAACCCAAAACCCAAAACCCAAAACCCAAACCATAAACCCTAAATCAAAAACCCTAAACCCTAAACCCTAAACCCTAAATCAAAAACCATAAACCCTAAATAAAAAACCCCAAAACCCTAAACCCCAAACCCTAAATCGTAAACCCTAAACCCAAAACCTAAAACCCTAAACCCTAAACCCCAAACCCTAAACCATAAACCTTAAACCCTAAACTCCAAACCATAAACCTTAAACCTTAAATCCTTTACCATAAACCCTAAACCCTAAACCCTAAACCCTAAACCTTAAACCATAAATCATAAACCCTAAACCCTAAACCATAAAACCTAAAACCTAAACCCTAAACCCTAAACCATAAACTCTAAACCGTAGACCTTAAACCCTAAACCCAAAACCCTAAACCCTAAACCTTAAACCATAAACCCTAGACCATAAACCATAAACCATAAACCCTAGACCCAAAACCCAAAACCATAAACCCAAAACCTTAAACCATAAACCATAGACACTAAACCCTAAACCTAAAACCATAAACCCAAAACCTTAAACCCTAAATTCTAAACCCCAAACCATAAACCCTAAACCCAAACCCAAAAATCCTAAACCTTTAACCATAAACTATAAACCCAAAACCCTACACCATAAAACCTAAACACTAAACCATAAATCACAAACCCAAAACCATGAACCATAAACCATGAACCCTAAACCCTAAACCATAAACCATAAACCACAAACCCTAAACCATGAACCCTAAACCCTAAAACATAAACCATAAACCGTAAACCATAAACCCTAAACCCTAAACCATAAACCATAAATCCTAGACCCAAAACCCAAAACCATAAACCCAAAACCCAAAACCATAAACCCAAAACCCTAAACCCTAAACCATAGACCCTAAACCCTAAACCCAAAACCCTAAACCCAAAACCTTAAACCCTAAATCCTAAACTCTAATCCATAAACCATAAACCCAAAACCGTAAATCCTAAACCTTCAACCATAAACTATAAACCCAAAACCCTAAACAATAAAACCTAAACACTAAACCATAAACCACAAATCGTAAACCCTAATCCACAAAACCATAAAACACAAAGCCTAAACCCTAAACCCTAATCCACAAATACTAAACTATAAACCCTAAGTCCTGAACCCTAAACCCTAAACCTTGAACCATAAACCATAAACCCTAACCCTAAACCATAAACCCAAAACCCAAAACTCAAAACCTTAAACCTTGAACGCTAAATCATAAACCCTAAACCATAAACCATAAACCCTAAACCATAAAACATAAACCCTAAACAGTACTCCCAAACCCTAAACCCAAATCCTTAAACCATAATCCCTAAACCAGAGACCGAAAACCCTAAACCTTAAACCATAAACCATAAAACCTAAAACCTAAACCAAAAACCCAAAAACCTAAACACTAAACGCAAAACCCTAAACCCTAAACACTAAATCATAAACCCTAAACCCCAAACCCTAAACCATAAACCTTAAACCTTAAACCTTAAACACAAAACCCTTCAACCTTAACTCCTTTACCATTACCCTAAACCCCAAACCCTAAACCCTAAACCATAAATCCAAAACCATAACCCACAAACACTAAACCCTAAACCATAAACTCCTAACCCTAAACCTTAAACCCTAAACCCTAAACCATAAACCATAAACCATAAACCCTAAACCATAAAACCGAAACCCTAAACCCTAATCCAAAAACCCTAAACCATAGACCCTAAATCCTAAACACAAAACCCAAAACACTAAACCTTAAACCATAAATCCTAAACCCTAAGCCAAAAATAATAAACAATAACCCCTAAACCCTAAACCCAAAACTCCAAACCCTAAACCCTAAACACCACCCCACAAACACACAACCCTAAAACAAAAACCCGAAGTCCTAAGCCTAAACCAGAACACTTAAACAATAAACCCGAAACCCTAAACACCAAACCATAAACCCTAAACCATAAACCATAAACCCTAAACCCTAAACCCTAAATCATAAAACCTAACTCTAAACCCTAAATAATAAACCCAAAACCCTAAACCATAAAACTTAAACACTAAACCATAAACCACAAACCCTAAACCATGAACCATAAACCCTAAAACATAAACCATAAACCACAAACACTAAACCGTGAACCCTAAACCCTAAAACATAAACCATAAACTGTAAACCATAAACCTTAAACCCTAAACCATAAACCATAAACCCTAGACCCAAAACCCAAAACCATAAACCCAAATCCCAAAACCCAAAACCCAAAACCATAGACCCTAAACCCTAAACTTAAAACCCTAAACCCAAAACCTTAAACCCTAAATCCTAAACCCCAAACCGTAAACCCTAAACCCAAAACCGAAAATCCTACACCTTTAATCATAAACTATAAACCCAAAATCCTAAACCATAAAACCTAAACACAAAACCATAAATCACAAACCCTAAACCCTAATCCTCAAAACCCTAAAACACAAACCCTAAACCCTAAACACTAATCCACAAACACTAAACCATAAACCCTGAGGCCTGAACCCTAAACCCTAAACCCTGAACCATAAACATAAACCATAAACCCTAACCTAAACCATAAACCCAAAACCCAAAACTCTAAACCCTAAACCTTAAACCCTAAATCATAAACCCTAAACCATAAACCATAAATCCTAAACCATAAAATCTAAACCCTAAACAGTAATCCCAAAACCCTAATCCTTAATCCTTAAGCCATAATCCCTAAACCAAAACCGAAAACCCTAAACCATAAACCATAAACCATAAAACCTATAACCTAAACCCAAAACCAAAAAACCTAAACCCTAAACCCAAAACCCTAAACCCTAAACACTAAACCATAAACCATAAACCCCAAACCCTAAACCATAAACCTTAAACCTTAAACACAAAACCCTAAACCGTAAACCTTAAATCATTTACCATTAACCCTAAACCCCAAACCCTAATCCCTAAACCATAAATCCTAAACCATAACCCACAAACACTAAACCTTAAACCATAAACTCCTAACCCTAAACCTTAAACCCTAAACCCTAAACCCTGAACTATAAATCATAAACCCTAAACCATAAAACCGAAACCCTAAACCGTAATCCATAAACCCTAAACCATAGACCCTAAACCCTAAACCCAAAACCCTAAACACTAAACCTTAAACCATAAATCCTAAACCCTAAACCACAAACACTAAACAATAAACCCTAAACTCAAAACCCCAAACCCTAAACCCTAAACACCACCCCACAAACACACAACCCTATAACACAAACCCTAAACCCTAAATCCTAAACCACAACCCTTAAACAATAAACCCAAAACCCTAAACCCCAAACTATAAACCCTAAACCATAAACCATAAACCCTAAACCCAAAACCCAAAACCATAAAACCTAACCCTAAACCGTAAACCATAAACCCAAAACCCTAAACCCTAGACCATAGACCCTAAAGCCTAAACCCAAAACCATAAATCCTAAACCTAAAACCCTACACCTTAAACCAAAAACCCTAAACCATAAACCCTAAACTCCACACCCTAAACCATAAAGGCTAAACCCAAAACCCAAAACCCTAAACAAAAAAACCCTAAACCCCAAACCATAAAACATAAACCTTAAACCCTAAACTCCAAACCGTAAACCTTAAATCCAAATCGTAAACCCCAACCCATAAACACTAAACCCTAAATCCTAAATCCTAAACTATAAATAATAAACCGTAAACTCTAAATCCTATCCCTAAATTCTTAACCCTAAACCATAAACCATAAACCATAAAACCGAAACCCTAAACCCTAATCCAAAAACCCTAAACCATAGACCCTAAATCCTAAACACAAAACCCAAAACACTAAACCTTAAACCATAAATCCTAAACCCTAAGCCAAAAACACTAAACAATAAACCCTAAACCCAAAACTCCAAACCCTAAACCCTAACCACCACCCCACAAACACACAACCCTAAAACACAAACCCTAAGTCCTAAAGCCTAAACCATAACACTTAAACAATAAACCCGAAACCCTAAACACCAAACCATAAACCCTAAACCATAAACCATAAACCCTAAACCCTAAACCCTAAATCATAAAACCTAACCCTAAACCATAAACAATAAACCCAAAACCCTAAACCATAAAACCTAAACACTAAACCATAAACCACAAACCCTAAACCATGAGCCATAAACCCTAAAACATAAACCATAAACCACAAACCCTAAACCGTGAACCCTAAACCCTAAAACATAAACCATAAACCGTAAACCATAAACCCTAAACCCTAAACCATAAACCATAAACCCTAGACCCAAAACCCAAAACCATAAACCCAAATCCCAAAACCCAAAACCCAAAACCATAGACCCTAAACCCTAAACCTAAAACCCTAAACCCAAAACCTTAAACCCTAAATCCTAAACCCCAAACCGTAAACCCTAAACCCAAAACCGAAACTCCTACACCTTTAATCATAAACTATAAACCCAAAACCCTAAACCATAAAACCTAAACACAAAACCATAAACCACAAACCCTAAACCCTAATCCTCAAATCCCTAAAACACAAACCCTAAACCCTAAACACTAATCCACAAACACTAAACCATAAACCCTGAGGCCTGAACCCTAAACCCTAAACCCTGAACCATAAACCATAAACCATAAACCCTAATCTAAACCATAAACCCTAAACCCAAAACTCTAAACCCAAAACCTTGAACCCTAAATCATAAACCCTAAACCATAAACCATAAATCCTAAACCATAAAATCTAAACCCTAAAGAGTAATCCCAAAACCCTAATCCTTAATCCTTAAGCCATAATCCCTAAACCAAAATTGAAAACCCTAAACCCTAAACCATAAACCATAAAACCTATAACCTAAACCCAAAACCCAAAAACCTAAACCCTAAACCCAAAACCCTAAACCCTAAACACTAAACCATAAACCATAAACTCCAAACCCTAAACCATAAACATTAAACCTTAAACACAAAACCCTAAACCGTAAACCTTAAATCATTTACCATTAACCCTAAACCCCAAACCCTAATCCCTAAACCATAAATCCTAAACCATAACCCACAAACACTAAACCTTAAACCATAAACTCCTAACCCTAAACCTTAAACCCTAAACCCTAAACCCTGAACTATAAATCATAAACCCTAAACCATAAAACCGAAACCCTAAACCGTAATCCTTAAACCCTAAACCATAGACCCTAAACCCTAAACCCAAAACCCTAAACACTAAACCTTAAACCATAAATCCTAAACCCTAAACCACAAACACTAAACAATAAACCCTAAACACAAAACCCCAAACCCTAAACCCTAAACACCACCCCACAAACTCACAACCCTAAAACACAAACCCTAAACCCTAAATCCTAAACCACAACCCTTAAACAATAAACCCAAAACCCTAAACCCCAAACCATAAACCTTAAACCATAAACCATAAACCCTAAACCATAAAACCTAACCCTAAACCGTAAACCATAAACCCAAAACCCTAAACCCTAGACCATAGACCCTAAAGCCTAAACCCAAAACCATAAATCCTAAACCTAAAACCCTACACCTTAAACCAAAAACCCTAAACCATAAACCCTAAACTCCAAACCCTAAACCATAAAGGCTAAACCCAAAACCCAAAACCCTAAACAAAAAACCCTAAACCCCAAACCCTAAAACATAAACCTTAAACCCTAAACTCCAAACCCTAAACCTTAAACCCAAATCGTAAACCCCAACCCATAAACACTAAACCCTAAATCCTAAATCCTAAACTATAAATACTAAACCGTAAACTCTAAATCTTATCCCTAAACTCTTAACCCTAAACTATAAACCATAAACCCTATACCCTAAACCATAAAACCAAAACCCTAAACCATAAACCCTAAACCCAGAACCCTAAATCCTAAACCATAAACCATATACCTTAAACCTTAAACCCAAAACCCTAAACCATAATCCTTAAACCATAAACCTTAAACCCTAAACCCTAAACCCTAAACCCCAAACCCTAAACCTTAAACCATAAACCATAAACCATAAAACCTAAATAAACCCAAAACCGTAAACCATAAAACATAAACCCTAAAACATAAACCCTAAACCGTAAACCATAAACCCTAAACCATAAACCATAAACTATAAACCCTAAACCCAAAACCCGATACCATAAACCCAAAACCGTAAACCCTAAACCATAGACCCTAAACCATAAACGCAACACCCTAAACCCAAAACCTTAAACCCTAAATCCTAAACCCCAAACCATAAACCCTAAACCCAAAACCGAAAATCCTAAACTTTTAACCATAAACTATAAATCCAAAACCCTAAACCATAAAACCTAAACACAAAACCATAAACCACAAACCCTAAACCCTAATCCTCAAATCCCTAAAACACAAACCCTAAACCCTAAACACTAATCCACAAACACTAAACCATAAACCCTAAACCCTAAACCCTAAACCCTAAACCAAAAACCCTTTACCCCAAACCCTAAATCACAAACCCTAAACCCTAAACTCCACACCCTAAACCTTAAACCCAAATCGTAAACCCTAACCCATAAACACTAAACCCTAAATCCTAAATCCTAAATCATAAACTCTAAATCCTAACGCTAAACTCTTAACCCTAAACCATAAACCATAAACCCTATAGCCTAAACCATAAACCCTAAACCCAGAACCCTAAATCCTAAACCATAAACCATATACCCTAAACCCAAAACCCTAAACCGTAATCCTTAAACCATAAACCCTAAACCCTAAACCCTTAACCCTAAACCCCAAACCCTAAACCCTAACCCCTAAACCACAAACCATAAACAATAAACCCTAAATCCTAAACCCTAAAACATAAACCCTAAACTGTAAACCATAAACCCTAAACCCTAAACCATAAACCATAAACATTAAACCCAAAACCCAACACCATAAACCAAAAACACTAAACCCTAAACCATAGACCTTAGACCGTAAACCCAAAACCCTAAACCCAAAACCTTAAACCCTAAATCCTAAACCCCAAACCATAAAACCTAAACCCAAAAATGAAAATCCTAAACTTTAACCATAAACTATAAACCATAAACCCTAAACCATAAAACCTAAACACTAAAACATAAACCACAAACCCTAAACCGTGAACTCTAAACGCTAAAAGCTAAACCCAAAACCTAAAACTCCAAACTCTAAACCCTAAACACAACCCCACAAACACAAAACCCTAAAACAAAAACCCTAAACCCTAAACCCTAATCCACAGACACTAAACCATAAGCCCTAAGGCCTTAACCCAAAACCCTAAACCCTAAACCGTGAACCATAAACCATAAACCCTAACCCTAAACCATAAACCCAAAACCCAAAACTCCAAATCCTAAACCTTGAACCCTAAATCATAAACACTAAACCATAAACCATAAAATCTAAACCATAAAACCTAAAGCCTAAACCGTAATCCCAAAACCCTAAACCCTAATCCTTAAACCATAACCCCTGAACCCGAAACCAAAAATACTAAACCATAAACCCTAAACCCAAAACCCTAAAACCCTAAACCCAAAACCCTAAACCCAAAACCCAAGACCATAAACCCTAAACCCTAAACCATAAACCATAAACCCCAAACCCTAAACCATAAACCTTAAACCTTAAACCCAAAACCCAAAACCGTAAACCTTAAATCCTTTACCATTAACCCTAAACCCAAACCCTAATCCCTAAACCATAAATCCCAAACCATAACCCACAAACACAAACAGTAAATCCTAAATCCTAAACCATAAACCCTAAACCATAAACTCCTAACACTAAACCCTAAACCCTAAACCCTAAACCTAAAAACCATAAACCATAAACCATAAACCCTAAACCATAAAACCCAAACCCTAAACCCTAAACACTAAACCCTAAACACTAAACCATAAACTCTAAACCATAGACCTTAAACCCTAAACCCAAAACCCTAAACCCTAAACCCTAACCCACAAACACAAAACAATAAACCCTAAAACCTAAACCCAAAATCCCAAACCCTAAGCACTAAACACCACATCACAAACACACAACCCAAAAACACAACCCCTAAACAATAAATCCGAAACCCTAAACCCCAAACCATAAACCCTAAACCATAAACCATAAACCATAAACCCTAAACCCTAAACAATAAAACCTAGCCTTACACCCTAAAGCATAAACCCAATACCCAAAACCCTAAGCCATAGACCCTAAATCCTAAACCCAAAATCATAAGCCCTAAACACAAAACCATACACCATAAACCCTAAACCCTAAACCATAAACCCTAAACCCCAAACCCTAAACCATAAACCGTAAACCCAAAACCCTAAACCCAAAACCCTAAACCATAAACTCTAAACCCCAATCCCTAAACCATAAACCTTAAACCCTAAACTCCAAACCCTAAACCATAAACCGAAATTCGAAACCCTAACCCACAAACAATAAACCCTAAATCCTAAATCCTAAACCATAAATCCTAAACCATAATCTCTAAATACTAAACCCTAAACTTTTAACCCTAAACCTTAAACCCTAAACCATAAAACCGAAACCCTAAACCCAAAACCCTAACCCTAAACCCTAAAACATAGACCCTAAACACTTAACCCGAAACCATAAACCCTAAACCCCAAATCCTAAACCATAAACCTTAAACCCAAAACCCAAAACCCTAAACCCAAAACCCTAAACCATAAATCCTAAACCCCAAACCCTAAACCATAAACCTTAAACCCTAAACTCCAAACCCTAAACCTTAAACACAAATTCGAAACCCTAACCCACAAACACTGAACCCTAAATCCTAAATCCTAAACCATAAATCCTAAACCATAAACTCTAAATACTAAACCCTAAACTTTTAACCCTAAACCATAAACCATAAACCCTAAACGCTAAACCATAAAACCGAAACCCTAAACCCAAAACCCTAAACCCAAAACCCTAAACCCTAAACCCTAAACCCCAATCCCTAAACCATAAACCTTAAACCCTAAACTCCAAACCCTAAACCATAAACCGAAATTCGAAACCCTAACCCACAAACACTAAACCCTAAATCCTAAATCCTAAACCATAAATCCTAAACCATAAACTCTAAATACTAAACCCTTAACTTTTAACCCTAAACCCTAAACCATAAACCCTAAACCCTAAACCATAAAACCGAAACCATAAACCCAAAACCCTAACCCTAAACCCTAAAACATAGACCCTAAACACTTAACCCAAAACCATAAACCCTAAACCCCAAACCCTAAACCATAAACCCTAAACCCAAAACCCAAAACCCTAAACCCAACACCCTAAACAATAAATCCTAAACCCTAACCCCTAAACCATAAACCTTAAACCCTAAACTCCAAACCCTAAACCTTAAACACAAATTCGAAACCCTAACCCACAAACACTAAACCCTAAATCCTAATTCCTAAACCATAAATCCTAAACCATAAACTCTAAATACTAAACCCTAAACTTTTAACCATAAACCATAAACCATAAACCCTAAACCCTAAACCCTAAACCCTAAACCCTAAACCCTAAACCCTAAACCCTAAACCCTAAACCTTAAACCCTAAACCCTAAACATAAACCCTAAATCCTAAACCCTAAACCACAATGCCTAAACAATAAACCCAAAACCCTAAACCCCAAACCATAAACCCTAAACCATAAACCATAAACTATAAACCCTGAACCCTAAACCATAAATCATAAAACCTAAACCCTAAACCATAAACCACAAACCCTAAACCCTAAACCATAAACCGAAAACCCTAAACCCTAAATTCTAAACTATAAACACTAAACCATAAACCCTAAACCCTAAACCCTAAACCCTAAACCATAAAACCTAAACCCTAAACTATAAACCCAAAACCCTAAACCCTAATCCCTAAACCATAACCCCTAAACCTGAAACCGAAAACCATAAACCCTAAACCATAGACCATAAATCCTAAACCCTAAACCATAAAACCTAAAACCGAAACACAAAACCCAAAACCCAAAACCAAAAACCCAAAACTCAACACACTAAACCTTAAACCCTAAACCCTAAACCATAGGCCCAAAACCCAAAACCCTAAACCCCAAACCGTAAACACTAAACCCAAAACCCAAAATCCTAAACCTTAAAACATAAACTATAAACTATAGATCCTAAACCATAAAACCTAAACCCTAAACCCTAAACCCTAAACCATAAAACCTAACCCTAAACCCTAAACCATTAACCTAAAATCCTAAACCCTAAACCCTAAACGCTAAACCATAGACCCTAAACACTTAATCCATAAACCCAAAACCCTAAACCTAAACCCTAATCCCTAAACCATAACCCATAAAACCTAAACCCTAAACCCCAAACCGTAAACACTAAACCCAAAACCCAAAATCCTAAACCTTAAAACATAAACTATAAACTATAGATCCTAAACCATAAAACCTAAACCCTAAACCCTAAACCCTAAACCATAAAACCTAAACCCTAAACTATAAACCCAAAACCCTAAACCCTAATCCCTAAACCATAACCCAAACCAAAAAACCCTAAACATTTAACCCTAAACCCTAAACCATAAAGCATAAACTATGAACCATAAACACTAAACCCTAAACCATAAACCCTAAACCCAAAACCCTAAACCATAAAGCCAAAATTCTAAACCCTAAACCATAAACCATAGACACTAAACCCTAAACCCAAAACCCAAAACCATAAACCATAAACCCTAAACCATAAATCATAAACCCTAATCCCTAAACTCTAAAACCTAAACCCAAAACCCTAAACCCTAAACCATAAACACTAAACCCCAAACCGTAAACCATAAACCTTAAATGCTAAACTCAAAACCCTAAATCCTAAACCCAAATCCTAAACCATAACCCACAAACACTAAACCCTAAATCATAAATCCTAAACCATAAACCCTAAAACATAGACTCTAAACCCTAAACCCTAAACCCTAAACCATAAACAATAAACCCAAAACCTCAGCCATAAAACCGAAGCCCTAAACCCTAAACCCAAACCTATACACTAAACCATAATCAGTAAACCCTAAACCCTAAACCAAAACCATAAACCCTAAACCATAAACCATAAACCCTAAACCCTAAACCATAAACCCTAAACCCCAAAACCTAAACCCTAAATCTTAAACCAAAAAACCCTAAACATTTAACCCTAAACCCTAAACCATAAAGCATAAACTATGAACCATAAACACTAAACCCTAAACCATAAACCCTAAACCCAAAATCCTAAACCATAAACCCAAAATTCTAAACCCTAAACCATAAACCATAGACACTAAACCCTAAACCCAAAACCCAAAACCATAAACCATAAACCCTAAACCATAAATCATAAACCCTAATCCATAAACTCTGAAACCTAAACCCAAAACCCTAAACCCTAAGCCCTAAACTTGAAACCCCAAACCCTAAATCCTAAACACCACTCCAAAAACCCAAATGCCTAAAAAACAAACCCTAAACCCTAAACCCCAAACCACAAGCCCTAAATAATAAATCCTAAACCCTAAACCCCAAACCATAAACCCTGAACCCTAAATCGTAAACATTAAACCATAAACCATAAACTCTAAACCATCAAACCTAAACCCTAAACCGTAAACCCAAAACCCTAAACCCTAATCCCTAAACCATAACCCCTAAACCCGAAACCGAAAACCATGAACCATAAACCCTAAACCCTAAACCATAAACCACAAACCCTAAACATGGAACCCTAAACCCTAAAAGTTAAACCCAAACCCGAAAACCACAAACTCTAAACAATAATCACAACCGCATAAACACAAAACCCTAGAACACACACCCTAAATCCTAAACACTAATCCACAAACACAAAACCATAAACCCTAAGGCCTAAACCCTAAACCCTAAACCATAAACCATAAATCATAAACCCTAACCTTAATCTATAAACCAAAAACCCTAAACCCTAAACCCTAAACCCTAAATGGTAAACCTTAAACCATAAACCCTAAACCATAAAACCTAAACCCTAAACTATAAACCCAGAACCCTAAACCCTAATCCCTAAACCATAACCCCTAAACCTGAAACCGAAAACCATAAACCCTAAACCCTAAACCCTAAACCATAAATCCTAAACCCTAAACCATAAAACCTAAAACCTAAACACAAAACCCAAAACCCAAAACCAAAAACCCAAAACTAAACACACTAAACCTTAAACCCTAAACCCTAAACCATAGGCCCAAAACCCAAAACCCTAAACCCTAAACCGTAAACACTAAACCCAAAACCCAAAATCCTAAACCTTAAACCATAAACTATAAACTATAGATCCTAAACCATAAAACCTAAACCCTAAACTATAAACCACAAACCCTAAACCATGAACCCTAAACCTTAAAACCTTAACTCTAAACCATAAACACAACACCATAAACACAAAACCCTAAAACACAAACCCTAAACCGTTAACCCTAATCCACAAACACTAAACCATAAACCCTAAGGCCTTAACATTAAACCCTAAACCCTAAACCATAAAACATAAACCCTAACCCTAAACCATAAACCACAAATCCTAAACCCTAAACCCTAAACCCGAAACCATGTACCCTAAATCTTAAACACTAAACCTTAAAACATAAACCCTAAACTGTAAACCCAAAAGCCTAAACCCTAATCCCTAAACCATACCCCACAAACCCGAAATCGAAATCCTTAAACCATAAACCCTAAACCATAAAACCTAAACCCTAAACTATAAACCCAGAACCCTAAACCCTAATCCCTAAACCATAACCCCTAAACCTGAAACCGAAAACCATAAACCCTAAACCCTAAACCCTAAACCATAAATCCTAAACCCTAAACCATAAAACCTAAAACCTAAACACAAAACCCAAAACCCAAAACCAAAAACCCAAAACTAAACACACTAAACCTTAAACCATAAACCCTAAACCATAGGCCCAAAACCCAAAACCCTAAACCCTAAACCGTAAACACTAAACCCAAAACCCAAAATCCTAAACCTTAAACCATAAACTATAAACTATAGATCCTAAACCATAAAACCTAAACCCTAAACTATAAACCACAAACCCTAAACCATGAACCCTAAACCTTAAAACCTTAACTCTAAACCATAAACACAACACCATAAACACAAAACCCTAAAACACAAACCCTAAACCGTTAACCCTAATCCACAAACACTAAACCATAAACCCTAAGGCCTTAACATTAAACCCTAAACCCTAAACCATAAACCATAAACCCTAACCCTAAACCATAAACCACAAATCCTAAACCCTAAACCCTACCATAAACCTAAAACCCTAAACCCTAAATCCTAAACCCTAAACCACAATGCCTAAACAATAAACCCAAAACCCAAACCCCAAACCATAAACCCTAAACCATAAACCATAAACTATAAACCCTGAACCCTAAACCATAAATCATAAAACCTAAACCCTAAACCATAAACCACAAACCCTAAACCCTAAACCATAAACCTAAAACCCTAAACCCTAAATTCTAAACTATAAACACTAAACCATAAACCCTAAACCCTAAACCCTAAACCCTAAACCATAAAACCTAAACCCTAAACTATAAACCCAAAACCCTAAACCCTAATCCCTAAACCATAACCCCTAAACCTGAAACCGAAAACCATAAACCCTAAACCATAGACCATAAATCCTAAACCCTAAACCATAAAACCTAAAACCGAAACACAAAACCCAAAACCCAAAACCAAAAACCCAAAACTCAACACACTAAACCTTAAACCCTAAACCCTAAACCATAGGCCCAAAACCCAAAACCCTAAACCCCAAACCGTAAACACTAAACCCAAAACCCAAAATCCTAAACCTTAAAACATAAACTATAAACTATAGATCCTAAACCATAAAACCTAAACCCTAAACCCTAAACCCTAAACCATAAAACCTAACCCTAAACCCTAAACCATTAACCTAAAATCCTAAACCCTAAACCCTAAACGCTAAACCATAGACCCTAAACACTTAATCCATAAACCCAAAACCCTAAACCTAAACCCTAATCCCTAAACCATAACCCATAAACCCGAAACCGAAAACCCTAAACCCTAAACCCTAAATCATAAATCCTAAACCCTAAACCATAAAACCTAAAACCTAAACCCAAAACCCAAAACGCTAAACCCAAAACCCAAAACCAAACACCCTAAACTCTAAACCTAAAACCTAAACCCTAAATCGTAAACCATAAACCCTAAACCATAAAACATAAACCCTAACTGTAAACCAAAAATCCTAAACCCTGATCCATAAACCATAACCCATAAACCCGAAACCGAAAACCCTAAACCCTAAACCCTAAACTATAAACACTAAACCATAAACCATAAAACCTAAAACCTAAACCCAAAACCCTAAACCCTAAACCATAAACACTAAACCCCAAACCGTAAACCATAAACCAACTCTAAACCCTAAACCTGAAACCCAAAGCATAAACCGTAAACCTTAAACCCTAAACCCTAAACCATAAAACCTAAAACCTAAACACAAAACCCAAAACCCAAAACCAAAAACCCAAAACTCAACACACTAAACCTTAAACCCTAAACCCTAAACCATAGGCCCAAAACCCAAAACCCTAAACCCTAAACCGTAAACACTAAACCCAAAACCCAAAATCCTAAACCTTAAACCATAAACTATAAACTATAGATCCTAAACCATAAAACCTAAACCCTAAACTATAAACCACAAACCCTAAACCATGAACCCTAAACCTTAAAACCTTAACTCTAAACCATAAACACAACACCATAAACACAAAACCCTAAAACACAAACCCTAAACCGTTAACCCTAATCCACAAACACTAAACCATAAACCCTAAGGCCTTAACATTAAACCCTAAACCCTAAACCATAAACCATAAACCCTAACCCTAAACCATAAACCACAAATCCTAAACCCTAAACCCTAAACCCGAAACCATGTACCCTAAATCTTAAACACTAAACCTTAAAACGTAAACCCTAAACTGTAAACCCAAAAGCCTAAACCCTAATCCCTAAACCATACCCCACAAACCCGAAATCGAAATCCTTAAACCATAAACCCTAAACCATAAACACTAAAACTGAAAACCCTAAACCCTAAACCATAAAACCTAAAACCTAAACCCGAAACCCTAAACCCAAAACCCAAAACCCTAAACCCTAAACCATAAAACATAAACCCTAAACCCAAAACCGTAAACTATAAACCTTAAATGATAAACTCCAAACCCTAAACCCTCAACCCAAATCCTAAACCCTAACCCACAAACACTAAACCCTAAATCCTAAATCCTAAACCATAAACTCTAAACCATAAACTCTAAACCCTAATCCCTAAACCTTAAACCATAAACCATAAACCGAAAACCTTAACCATAAACCCTAAACCCTAAACCCTAAACCCTAAACCCAAACCCTAAACCCTAAACCCTAAACCGTAGACCCTAAACCCTAAACTCTAAACCCAAAACCCTAAACCATAAACCTTAAACCTTAAACCGTAAACACTAAACCCTAATCCATAAACCATAAATAATTAACCATAAACCCTAAACCCTAAACCCTAAACCATAAATCCAAAACCCTAAACCCTAAGCCTTAAACTGTAAACCTTAAACCCTAAACCCTCAGACCTAAGCCAAAAAGCCCAAACCATAAACTGTAAACCCTAAACCCTAAACTATAAACCCTAAACCCAAAACCCTAAACCACAAACCCTAAACAATAAACCCGAAACCCTAAACTCCAAACCATAAACCCTAAACCATAAACCCTAAACCCTAGTCCCTAAACCATAAAACCTAACCCTAAACCCTACACCATAAACCTAAAACCCTAAACCCTAAACCCTAAACCATAAACCTAAAACCCTAAACCCTAAATCCTAAACCCTAAACCACAATGCCTAAACAATAAACCCAAAACCCAAAAGCCCAAACTCTAAACCCTATACACAACCCCACAAACACAAAACCCTAAAACACAAACCCTAAGCCCTAAACCCTAATCCGCAAACACTAAACCATAAACCATAATGCTTAAAGCCTAAAGCCTAAACCCTAAACCATAAACCATAAACCCTAACCCTTAACCATAAACCCAAAACCCAAAACACTAAACCCTAAACCTTGAACCCGAAGGCATAAATCCTAAACCATAAAGCATAATCCCTAAAGCATGAAAACTAAACCCTAAACCGTAATCCCAAAACACTAAACCTAAATCCTTAAACCATAACCCCTAAACCGGAAATCGAAAACCCTAAACCCTAAACCATAAACAACAAAACCTAAAACCTAAACCCAAAACCCAAAACCCTAAACCCTAAACCAGAAATCCTAAACCCCGAACCCTAAACCATAATCCCTAAACCCTAATCCACACACACTAAACCATAAACCCTAAGGCCTAAACCCTAAACCCCAACCCATAAACAACAAATCCTAAACCCTAAACCCTAAACAATAAATCCTAAACCTTAAACCCTAACCATAAACCCTAAACCCTAGACCATAAAGCCTAAACCCTAAATTCTAAACCAAAAACCCTAAACCGTGAACCCTAAATCATAAACCCAAAATCGTAAACCATAAACCCTAAACCCTAAACCCTAAACCAAAAACCATAAACACTAAGACCTAAACGATAAAACCTAAACACTATAGCCTCAACCCTAAACCCTAATCCTTAAACAATAAACCCTAAACCCTAAACCCAAAGCCTTAAACCCAAAACCATAAACCCTAAATGCTAAACACCAACCTACAAATAGAAAACCCTAAAACACAAACCATAAACCTTAAACCACAAACCCTAAACCATAAACCCTAAGGCCTAAACCCTAAACCCTAAATCCCAAACCATAAATCCTAAACCCTAAACCTTAAACCATAAACCCTAAACCATAAACATTAAACCAAAAACCCAAAATTCTAAACCTTAAAACATAAACTATAAACCATAAACCATAAACCATAAAACCTAAACCCTAAACCATAACCCATAAACCCTAAACCATGAATCCTAAACTCTAAAGCTAAACCTAACCCCCAAAACCCCAAACTCTCTAAATCCGAAACACAACCCCACAAACACAAAACCCTAAAACTCAAACCCTAAACACTAAACCCTAAACCCTAAACCCTAAACTCTAAACCCAAAACCATAAACCATAAACCCTTATCCTAAAACATAACCCAAAACCCTAAACCCTAAACCCTAAACCATGAACCCCTAAATCATAAACCATGAATCCTAAACCATAAACCCTAAACCATAAAACATAAACCCTAAACCATAAAACCAAAACCTTAAAAGATAAAACCTAAATGCTAAACCCTAATCCATAAACACTAAACCATAACCCTAAGGCCTAAACCCTAAACCATAAACCATAGACACTAAACCCTAAACCCAAAACCCAAAACCATAAACCATAAACCCTAAACCATAAATCATAAACCCTAATCCCTAAACTCTAAAACCTAAACCCAAAACCCTAAACCCTAAGCCCTAAACTTGAAACCCCAAACCCTAAATCCTAAACCCTAAACCATAAAGCATAAACTATGAACCATAAACACTAAACCCTAAACCATAAACCCTAAACCCAAAACCCTAAACCATAAAGCCAAAATTCTAAACCCTAAACCATAAACCATAGACACTAAACCCTAAACCCAAAACCCAAAACCATAAACCATAAACCCTAAACCATAAATCATAAACCCTAATCCCTAAACTCTAAAACCTAAACCCAAAACCCTAAACCCTAAGCCCTAAACTTGAAACCCCAAACCCTAAATCATAAACACCACTCCAAAAACCCAAAAGCCTAAAAAACAAACCCTAAACCCTAAACCCCAAACCACAAGCCCTAAATAATAAATCCTAAACCCTAAACCCCAAACCATAAACCCTGAACCCTAAATCGTAAACATTAAACCACAAACCATAAACTCTAAACCATCAAACCTAAACCCTAAACCGTAAACCCAAAACCCTAAACCCTAATCCCTAAACCATAACCCCTAAACCCGAAACCGAAAACCATAAACCATAAACCTTAAACCCTAAACCATAAGCCACAAACCCTAAACATGGAACCCTAAACCCTAAAAGTTAAACCCAAACCCGAAAACCACAAACTCTAAACAATAATCACAACCGCACAAACACAAAACCCTAGAACACACACCCTAAATCCTAAACACTAATCCAGAAACACAAAACCATAAACCCTAAGGCCTAAACCCTAAACCCTAAACCCTAAACCATAAATCATAAACCCTAACCTTAATCTATAAACCAAAAACCCTAAACCCTAAACCCTAAACCCTAAATCGTAAACCTTAAACCATAAACCCTAAACCATAAAACCTAAACCCTAAACTATAAACCCAAAACCCTAAACCCTAATCCCTAAACCATACCCCACAAACCCGAAATCGAAATCCTTAAACCATAAACCCTAAACCATAAACACTAAAACTGAAAAGCCTAAACCCTAAACCATAAAACCTAAAACCTAAACCCAAAACCCAAAACCCAAAACCCAAAACCCTAAACCCTAAACCATAAAACATAAACCCTAAACCCAAAACCGTAAACTATAAACCTTAAATGATAAACTCCAAACCCTAAACCCTCAACCCAAATCCTAAACCCTAACCCACAAACACTAAACCCTAAATCCTAAATCCTAAACCATAAACTCTAAACCATAAACTCTAAACCCTAATCCCTAACCTTAAACATAAACCATAAACCGAAAACCTTAACCATAAACCCTAAACCCCAAACCCTAAACCCTAAACCCAAACCCTAAACCCTAAACCCTAAACCGTAGACCCTAAACCCTAAACCCAAAACTATAAACCCTAAATCATAAACCATAAACCCTAAACCATAAGCCATAAACAATAAACCCCAAACCCTAAAAACCCTAAATCATAAACCAAAAACCCGTAAACATTAAAGCTTAAACCTAAACTATAAATTGTAAACCATGAACCATAAACACTAAACCCTAAACCATAAACCCTAAACCCTAAACCCAAAACCCTAAAATATAAACCCAAACTTCTAAACCCTAAACCCTAAACCATAGACACTAAACCCTAATCCTAAAACCCAAAACACTAAACCATAAACCATAAACCCTAAACCTAAACCATAAATCATAAACCATAAACCCTAAACTCTAAAACCTAAACCTAAAACCCTAAACCCTAAGCCCTAAACCTGAAACACCAAACCATAAACCCTAAACACCACCCCACAAAAACAAAATAAAAAAACACAAACCCTAAACCCTAAACCATAAACCCTAAACCACAAACCCGAAATAATAAACCCTAAACCATAAACCCCAAACCATAAACTCTAAACCGTAAACCATAAACTCTAAACACTAAACCATAAAACCTAACCCTAAACCATAAAACCTAACCAAAAATCATAAATCCTAAACCATAAATCCTAAACCATAAACCCTAAACCCTAAACCATAAAACCTAACCAAAAACCCTAAACCCTAAACCATAGACCATAAAACCTAACCAAAAACCCTAAACCCTAAACCATAAACCCTAAACCCTAAACCTTAAACCCTAAACCATAAACCATAAACCCTAAACCCTAAACCATAAACCATAAATCCTAAACCATAAACCCTAAACCCTAAACCCTAAACCATAAAACCTAACCCTAAACCCTAAACCATTAACCTAAAATCCTAAACCCTAAACCCCAAACGCTAAACCATAGACCCTAAACACTAAACCCTAAACACTTAATCCATAAACCCAAAACCCTAAACCTAAACTCTAATCCCTAAACCATAACCCATAAACCGGAAACCGAAAACCCTAAAACATAAACCCTAAACCACAAATCCTAAACCCTAAACCATAAAACCTAAAACCTAAACCCAAAACCCAAAATGCTAAACCCAAAACCCAAAACCAAACACCCTAAACTCTAAACCCTAAACCCTAAACCCTAAACCATAGGCCCTAAACCCAAAACCCAAAATCCTAAACCCTAAACCATAAACACTAAACTCAAAACCCAAAATCCTAAACCTTAAACCATAAACTATAAAATCTAAACCCTAAACCATAAACCCTAAACCCTAAACCATAAACCACAAACCCTGAACCATGAACCCTAAACCTTAAAAGCTAAACCCAAACCACAAAACCTTAACTCTAAACTAAAAACACAACATCACAACACAAAACCCTAAAACACAAACCCTAAACCCTTAACCCTAATCCAGAAACACTAAACCATAAACCCTAAGGCCTTAACCCTAAACCATGAACCATAAACCCTAACCCTAAACCATAAACCTAAAACCCTAAACCTTAAACCCTGAACCCTGAACCTTGTACCCTAAATCCTAAACCCTAAATCGTAAACCATAAACCCTAAACCATAAAACATAAACCCTAAACTGTAAGCCAAAAATCCTAAACCCTAATCCATAAACCATAACCCATAAACCTGAAACCGAAAACCCTAAACCCTAAACCCTAAGCTATAAACACTAAACCATAAACCATAAATCTAAAACCTAAACCCTAAACCCTAAACCCTAAACCCTAAACCCCTAAATCCTAAACCCTAAACCCTAAACCTAAAACCCAAATCCCAATACCCTAAACCCTTAACCATAGACCCTAAACCATAAACCCTAAACCCTAAACCCTAAACCCTAAATCCTAAACCCTAAACCCTAAACCCTAAACCCATAAACCCTAAAACCTAATCCCTAAACCATAACCCCTAAACCCGAAACCGAAAATACTAAACCCTAAACCCTAAGCCATAAAATCTAAAACCTAAACACAAGACCATAAACCCAAAACCCAAAACACTAAACCCTACACCCTAAACCCTAAACCCTAAAGCTAAACCCAAACCCCAAAACACCAAACTCTAAACACTAAACACAACCCCACAAAAACAAAACCCTAAAACACAAACCCTAAACCCTAAACACTAACCCACAAACACTAAACCATAAACCCAAAGGCCTAAACCCTGAACCCTAAACCATAAACCTTAAACACAAAACCATAAACCATAAACCCTAACCCTAAACCATAAACCCAAAACCCTAAACACTAAACCCTAAACCCTGAAACCTAAATCACAAACCCTAAACCAAAAAAACCATAAACACTAAACCATAAAACCTAAACCCTAAACCATGAACCCAAAACCCTAAATCATAAAACCGTAAACCCTAAACCCTAAACCCAAAACCCAAAACCATAAACCATAAGCCCTAAACCATAAATCATAAACCCTCATCTATAAACTCTAAAACCTAAACCTAAAACCATAAACCCTAAGCCCTAAACTTGAAACCCCAAACCCTAAATCCTAGACACGACTCCAAAAACTCAAAACCCTAAAAAACAAACCCTAAACCTTAAACCCTAAACCACAAGCCCTAAATAATAAACCCTAAACCCTAAACCCCAAACCATAAACCCTGAACCCTAAATCGAAAACATTAAACCATAAACCATAAACTCTAAACCATAAAACCTAAACCCTAAACCGTAAACCCAAAACCCTAAACCCTAATCCATAAACCATAACCCCTAAACCCGAAACTGAATACCATAAATCATAAACCCTAAACCCTAAACCATACACCACAAACCCTAAACATGGAACCCTCAACCCTAAAAGTTAAACCCAAACCCCAAAACCACAAACTCTAAACCATAAACACAACCCCACAAACACAAAACCCTAAAACACAAACCCTAAATCCTAAACCCTAATCCACAAACACAAAACCATAAACCCTAAGGCCTAAAGCCTAAAGCCTAAACCCTAAACCCAAAACCCTAAACCATATATCATAAACCCTAACCTTAATCTATAAACCAAAAACCCTAAACCCTAAACCCTAAACCCTAAATCGTAAACCTTAAACCATAAACCATAAACCCTAAACCATAAAATCTAAACCTTAAACTATAAACCCAAAACACTAAACCCTAATCCCTAAACCATAACCCCTAAACCTGAAACCGAAAACCATAAACCCTAAACCCTAAACCATAAATCATAAACCCTAAACCATAAAACCTAAAACCTAAACACAAAACCCAAAACCCAAAACCAAAAACCCAAAACTCAACACACTAAACCTTAAACCCTAAACCCTAAACCATAGGCCCAAAACCCAAAACCCTAAACCCTAAACCGTAAACACTAAACCCAAAACCCAAAATCCTAAACCTTAAACCATAAACTATAAACTATAGATCCTAAACCATAAAACCTAAACCCTAAACAATAAACCACAAACCCTAAACCATAAACCCTAAATCTTAAAACATTAGCTCTAAACCATAAACACAACACCATAAACACAAAACCCTAAAACACAAACCCTAAACCGTTAACCCTAATCCACAAACACTAAACCATAAACCCTAAGGCCTTAACATTAAACCCTAAACCCTAAACCATAAACCATAAACCCTAACCCTAAACTATAAACCAAAAATCCTAAACCCTAAACCCTAAACCCTGAACCATGTACCCTAAATCTTAAACACTAAACCATAAACCATAAAACCTAAACCCTAAAACGTAAACCCTAAACTGTAAACCCAAAAGCGTAAACCCTAATCCCTAAACCATACCCCACAAACCCGAAATCGAAAACCCTAAACCATAAACCCTAAACCATAAACACTAAAACCGAAAACCCTAAACCCTAAACCATAAAACCTAAAACTTAAACCCGAAACCCTAAACCCAAAACCCAAAACCCTAAACCCTAAAACATAAAACATAAACACTAAACCTAAAACCGTAAACTATAAACCTTAAATGATAAACTCCAAACCCTAAACCCTAAACCCAAATCCTAAACCCTAACCCACAAACACTAGACCCTAAATCCTAAATCCTAAACCATAAACTCTAAACCATAAACTCTAAACCCTAATCCCTAAACCTTAAACCATAAACCATAAACCCAAAACCTTAACCATAAAACCGAAACCCTAAACCCTAAACCCTAAACCCAAACCCTAAACCCTAAACACTAAACTGTAGACCCTATACCCTAAACCCAAAACCATAAAACCTAAATGATAAACCATAAACCCTAAACCATAAACCATAAACAATAAACCCCAAACCCTAAAAACCCTAAATCATAAACCAAAAAACCGTAAACATTAAAGCTTAAACCTAAACTATAAACCGTAAACCATGAACCATAAACACTAAACACTAAACCATAAACCCTAAACCATAAACCCAAAACCCTAAACTATAAACCCAAAATTCTAAACCCTAAACCATAGACACTAAACCCTAATCCCAAAACCCAAAACACTAAACCAGAAACCATAAACCCTAAACCTAAACAATAAATCATAAACCATAAACCCTAAACTATAAAACCTAAACCCAAAACCCTAAACCCTAAGCCCTAAACCTGAAACACCAAACCATAAACCCTAAACACCACCCCACAAAAACAAAACCATAAAACACAAACCCTAAACCCTAAACCCTAAACCACAAATCCGAAATAATAAACCCTAAACCATAAACCCCAAACCATAAACTCTAAACCGTAAACCATAAACTCTAAACCCTAAACCATAAAACCTAACCCTAATTCATAAAACCTAACCAAAAACCATAAACCCTAAACCCTAAACCCTAAACCCTAAACCATAAAACCTAACCAAAAACCCTAAACCCTAAACCATAAACCATAAAACCTAACCAAAAACCCTAAACCCAAAACCCAAAACCCTAAACCATAAACCTTAAACCCTAAACCATAAACCCTAAACCCTAAACCCTAAACCCTAAACGCTAAACCCTAAACCATAAAACCTAACCCTAAACCCTAAACCATTAACCTAAAATCCTAAACCCTAAACCCTAAACGCTAAACCATAGACCCGAAACACTAAACCCTAAACACTTAATCCATAAACCTAAAACCCTAAACCTAAACTCTAATCCCTAAACCATAACCCATAAACCCGAAACCGAAAACCCTAAACCCTAAACCCTAAACCATAAATCCTAAACCCTAAACCATAAAACCTAAAACCTAAACCCAAAACCCGAAATGCTAAACCCAAAACCCAAAACCAAACACCCTAAACTCTAAACCCTAAACCCTAAACCCTAAACCATAGGCCCTAAACCCAAAACCCAAAACCCTAAACCCTAAACCATAAACACTAAACTCAAAACCCAAAATCCTAAACCTTAAACCATAAACTATAAAACCTAAACCCTAAACCATAAACCCTAAACCCTAAACCATAAACCACAAACCCTGAACCATGAACCCTAAACCTTAAAAGCTAAACCAAAACCCCAAAACCTTAACTCTAAACCATAAACACAACACCACAACACAAAACCCTAAAACACAAACTCTAAACCCTTAACCCTAATCCAGAAACACTAAACCATAAACCCTAAGGTGTTAACCCTAAACCATGAACCATAAACCCTAACCCTAAACCATAAACCTAAAACCCTAAACCCTAAACCCTGAACCCTGAACCCAGAACCTTGTACCTTAAATCGTAAACCCTAAATCGTAAACCATAAACCCTAAACCATAAAACATATACCCTAAACTGTAAACCAAAAATCCTAAACCCTGATCCATAAACCATAACCCATAAACCAGAAACCGAAAACCCTAAACCCTAAACCCTAAACTATAAACACTAAACCATAAACCATAAACCTAAAACCTAAACCCTAAACCGTAAACCCTAAACCCAAAACCCTAACCATAAACCATAAACTCAAAATCCTAAACCCTAAACCCTGAACCATGTACCCTAAATCTTAAACCATAAAACCGAAACCCTAAAACCTAAACCCTAAACTGTAAACCCAAAAGCCTAAACCCTAATCCCTAAACCATAACCCATAAACTCGAAACCTAAAACCCTAAACCCTAAACCCTAAACCATAAACACTAAACCATAAACCATAAAACCTAAAACATAAACCCAAAACCCTAAACCCAAAACCCTAAACCCTAAACACTAAACCATAAACCACAAACCCTAAATCCCAAACCGTAAACCATAAACCTTAAACCCTAAACCCAAAACCTTAAACCCAAAACCATAGACCATAAACCCTAAACCCTTAACCCTAAGCCACAAACACCAAACAATAAACCCTAAAATCTAAACCCAAAATCCCAAACCCTAAACACTAAACACCACCTCACAAACACATAACCCTAAAATACAACCCCTAAACAATAAATCTGAAACCCTAAACCCTAAACCAGAAACCCTAAACCATAAACCATAAACCCTAAACCCTAAACCCTAAACCATAAAACCTAACCCTAAAACCTAAAGCATAAATCCAAAACGCTAAACCATAAGCCATAGAACCTAAAGCCTAAACCCAAAACCATAAACCCTAAAACCAAAACCATACACCATAAACCCAAAACCCTAAACCATAAACCCAAAACCCCAAACCCTAAACCATAAACCCTAAACCCGAAACCCAAAACCCTAAACCCAAAACCCTAAACCATAAACCCTAAACCCCAAACTCTAAACCATAAACCCTAAACCCGAAACCCAAAACCCTAAACCCAAAACCCTAAACCATAAACCCTAAACCCCAAATCGTAAACCATAAACCTTAAACCCTAAACTCCAAACCCTAAACCTTAAACCCAAATCCGAAACCCTGACCCACAAACACTAAACCCTAAATCCTAAATCCTAAACCATAAATCATAAACCATAAACTCTAAATACTAAACCCTAAACTCTTAACGCTAAACCATAAACCATAAACTCTAAGCCCTAAACCATAAAACCAAAACCCTAAACCCAAAACCCTAAACCCTAAACCCTAACCCTAAACCCTAAAACATAGACCCTAAACACTAAACCCAAATCCCTAAACCATAAGCATTAACCATAAATCCTAAACCATAAACACTAAACCATAAACCCTAAATCCCAAACCCTAAACCCTAAACCACAAACCGTAAACTCTTATCCATAAGCCCAAAACCCTAAACCATAAAACCCAAACCCTAAACCCTAAACCCTAAACCATAAACTCTAAACCATAGACCATAAACCCTAAACCCAAAACCCTAAACCCAAAACCATAAACAATAAACCCTAAACCCTTAACCCTAAGCCACAAACACTAAACAATAAACCCTAAAATCTAAACCCAAAATCCCAAACCCTAAACACTAAACACCACCTCACAAACACACAACCCTAAAACACAACCCCTAAACAATAAATCCGAAACCCTAAACCCCAAACCAAAAACCCTAACCCATAAACCATAAACCCTAAACCCTAAACCCTAAACCATAAAACCAAACACTAAACCCTAAAGCATAAACCTAAAACCCTAAACCCTAAGCCATAGACCCTAAAGCCTAAACCCAAAACCATAAACCCTAAAACCAAAACCATACACCATAAACCCTAAACCCTAAACCATAAACCCTAAACCCCAAACCCTAAACCATAATCCCTAAACTTGAAACCCAAAACCCTAAACCCAAAACCCTAAACCATAAACCCTAAACCCCAAACCCTAAACCATAAACCTTAAACCCTAAACTCCAAACCCTAAACATTAAACCCAAATCCGAAACCCTAACCACAAACACTAAACCCTAAATCCTAAATCCTAAATCATAAATCCTAAACCATTAACTCTAAATACTAAACCCTAAACTCTTAACCCTAAACCATAAACCATAAACCCTAAACCCTATACCATAAAACCAAAACCCTAAACCCAAAAACCTAAACCCAAAACCCTAACCCTAAACCCTAAACCATAGACCCTAAACACTAAACCCAAATCCCTAAACCAGAAACCTTAAACCATAAACCCTAAACCCTAAACCCTAAACCATAAACCATAAACCCTAAATCCCAAACCCTAAGCCCTAAACCCTAAACCACAAATCGTAAACAATAAACCCTAAATTCTAAACCCTAAAACATAAAACCAAAACCGTAAACCGTAACCCCTAAAGCCTAAACCATAAACCAGAAACCCTAAACCCAAAACCCAAAACCATAAACCCAAAACTCGAAACCCTAAACTCTAAACCCAATACCCTAAACCCAAAACCCTAAACCCTAAATCCTAAACCGCAAACCATAAACCCTAAACACAAAACCAAAAGTCCTAATCCTTTAACTATAAACTATAAACCCAAAACACAAAACCCCAAACTCTCACCCTAAACACAACCCCACAAACACAAAACCCTAAAACACAAACCCAAACCCTAAACCCTAATCCACAAACACTAAACCAAAAACCCTAAGGCCTGAACCCTAAACCATATACCCTGAACCAAAACCCAAAACTCTAAACCCTAAACCATAAACCCAAAACCCAAAACTCTAAACCCTAAACCTTGAACCCTAAATCATAAACCCTAAACCATAAACCATAAACCTTAAACCATAAAACCTAAACCCTAAAACCGTATTCCCAAAACCCTAAACCCAAATCTTAAACCATAACCCCTACACCCGAAACCGAAAACCCTAAGCCCTAAACCATCAACCACAAAACCTAAAACCTTAAACCCAAAACCCAAAACCCTAAACCCTAAACACTAAACCATAAACCCTAAACCCCAAACCCTAAACCATAAACCTTAAACCTTAACCCAAAACCATAAACCGTAAACCTTAAATCCTTTACCATTAACCCTAAACCCCAATCCCTAAACCCTAAACCATAAAACCTAAACCATAACACATAAACACTAAACCCTAAATCCTAAATCCTAAACCATAAACCCTAAACCATAAATTCCTAACCCTAAACCCTAAACCCTAAACCCTAAACCATAAACCATAAAACCTAAACCCTAAACCATAAACCAAAACCCTAAACCCTAAACCATAAATCATAAACCCTAAACCGTAACCCTAAACCCTAGACCCAAAACCCTAAACCCTAAACCTTAAACCATAAACACTAAACCCTAAACCCTAAACCACAAACACTAAACAATAAACCATAAACCCTAAACCCAAAACCCCAAACCCTAAACCCTAAACACCACCACACAAACACACAACCCTAAAACACAAACCCTAAACCTTAAACCCTAAACCACAACCCCTAAACAATAAACACGAAACCCTAAACCCCAAGCCATAAAACATAAACCATAAACCATAAACCCTAAACCCTAAACCCTAAACCATAAAACCTAACCCTAAACCCTAAACCATAAACCCAAAACCCTAAACCTTAAACCATAGACCCTAAAGCCTAAACCCAAAACCAAAAACCCTAAACTAGAAACCCTACATCCTAAACCCTAAAACCTAAACCCTAAACCATAAATACTAAAGCGAAAACCTAAAATCCTAAACCTTAAACCATAAACTAAAAACCCTAAACCCAAAACCATTAAACCTAAACCCTAAATCGTAAACCACAAACCCTAAACCCTAAAGCTAAACCCAAACCCCAAAACCCCAAAGTCTAAACCCTAAACACAACCCCACAAAAATGAAACCCTAAAACACAAACTCAAAACCCTAAACCCTAACCCACAAACACTAAAGCATAAACCCTAAGGCCTAATCCCTGAACCCTAAACCATAAAGCCTAAACCCAAAACCATAAACCAAAAACCCTAACCCTAAACCATAAACCCAAAACCCTAAACACTAAACCCTAAAATCTGAAACCTAAATCACAAACCCTAAAGCACAAACCATAAACCCTAAACCATAAAACCTAAACCCTAAACCGTAAACCCAAAACCCTAAATCATAAACCGTAAACCCTAAACCCTAAACCCTAAACCCCTAAATCCTAAACCCTAAACCCTAAACCCAAAACCCAAATCCCAACACCCTAAACCCTTAACCATAGACCCTAAACCATAAACCATAAACCCTAAACCCTAAACCCTAAACCCTAAACCCTAAACCCTAAACCCTAAAACCTAATCCATAAACCATAACCCCTAAACCCGAAATTGAAAACACTAAACCCTAAACCCTAAACCATAAAATCTAAAACCTAAATACAAGACCATAAACCCAAAACCCAAAATACTAAACCCTACACCCTAAACCCTATACCCTAAAGCTAAACCCAAACCCCAAAACACCAAACTATAAACCCTAAACACAACCCCACAAAAACAAAACCCTAAAACACAAACCCTAAACCCTAAACCCTAACCCACAAGCACTAAACCATAAACCCAAAGGCCTAAACCCTGAACCCTAAACCATGAACCTTAAACACAAAACCATAAACCATAAACCCTAACCCTAAACCATAAACCCAAAACCCTAAACACTAAACACTAAAGCCTGAAACCTAAATCACAAACCCTAAACCAAAAACCATAAACACTAAACCATAAAACATAAACCCTAAACCATGAACCCAAAACCCTAAATCATAAAACTGTAAACCCTAAACCCTAAACCCTAAACCCTAAATCCTAAACCCTAAACCCTAAACCGAAAACCCAAATCCCAACACCCTAAACCCTAAACTATAGACCCTAAATCATAGACCCTAAACCCAAAACCCTAAATCCTAAAACCCAAAACACTAAACCCAAAACCCAAAATCCTAAACATAGTTGTCAGAACCAAACTGGTGATCGAACCGGTGAGGTTACGAGCAAGTATTTCTATTTATATAATCTACTTAATATATTAAAATTGGGTTTTTTCTCAACTAATGAGAGTGAGGTGTGAATTTCTCATGAATTCATTTTTCCTCCAAAATGAATGCATTTAACGAATAATAAATAATTATACTAATTTAGGAAAATATCTTTATTATAATTATATAAACATGAAGCTATGTTACTCTAAATTTTATATTTTACAAATATTTTATTTAAATATAATTTTTTAAACATAAAAATATATTATTTTTAATAATATCATATTTTTACTTTTTTTAATTATTCTAAATGAATATTTTATCAAATACTAATTAAATCCATTCTTTCATTTGCTTTTACTAATCTATTTTCTAACTATTATATAAAATTAAAATCGTATTAATGAATTTAATATTAAAATTAATTTGGCTTTTTAATTTATTATTTACAGTATTTTTCAATCAATAATTTTATACTCTTTACTTTTTTTTCAGTTTCATTTTGAATTTTAATTTAGTACTCAAAGGTAGTGAAATTCCATTGATACGGAAATAAAGTTATAAAAGGGTCTATAGGGTAGAATAAGTAAAATAATGTGATACCCACATTGTAACATCCAAATGAAACAACTTAGGATCTAAAATGTTTATCTTTCTCTTTCTCGCCGTCTATTATATTATCTATTGAATAGTTGTCAGAACCGAACCGGTGATTGAACCGGTGAGGTTACTGGGTCATTGGGTTACTGGTTCAACCGGTGGGTCACTGGTCGAACCGGTTAACCCGGTATAATTAAATAATTATATAAAATTTAATTATTTTTTAATTATAAATACTTTTATTTAATTTTTATAAAAGTAATTATCATTTTTAAATTTTAATACTTTATTAATTAATTTATATTTATTGTATTATTCTATTATTATAAATAAAAACTAACATACAATTAATTTTCATATGAAGTTGATATTTAAAATAGTTAGATGATTTGACAAGATAGTTTACAATTTAGTCTTTAACTAAATATCATCTAATGATTTTCAACTATCAACTTCATATGAAGACAACTGCATGTGAGTCTTTACCTATTATTATATACTACAAGTATTTATTAAAAAAATAATATTAATAGATATCATATAATCATGAAAAAAAATAAATTGTGATTAATAATTTCTTTTGTTTATCTTTTTAATATATATATATATTAACAAAATTTATAGTTAAATAAAATATAATTGATTTAAAAATGAGTGACTTTAAAATTAAAATTAATTGAATATAAATAAAATAAGAAATTACTATATGTATTATAATTTGAATATATAATGGTAAGAAGCAATGTAGCTTGGTGGCATGACTGTCTTTCCTGCAACCTTGGTGTTAGGAGTTCGAACTCCTTGGCTATCATTTTGGAAAATTTTCCAAAGAACACAAAGACTTGACACTTGGCACGCTGTAGTATCTGGAGAGCATGGTGGACTTGCAGAACCCAGATGCGTCGTAGCTTTGCCTTCAGTTGGGACCGAACGGTTCGGTCCGGTCCGGTTTTCACCAGTTTTAGCCGGTTCGTTTCGGGTTCAACCGGTTCGTTCCGGTTCTCAACCTTGAACGGTCCTAACCTCGGACCGGACCGGTATAGGATCCGGTTTATCGGTTTTCCAGTCGAACCGGCCGGTCCGGTCCGGTTTTGCTAACTATGATCCTAAACTTTAAACCATAAAGTATAAACCCTAAACACTAAACCATAAAACCTAAACCATAAACCATAAACCACAAGCCATAAACTATGAACCCTAAACCCTAAAAGCTAAACCCAAACCCCGAAACCCTAACTCTAAACACTAAACACAACCCCACAAACACACAATCCTAAAACACAAACCCTAAACCCTAAACCCTAATCCACAAACACTAAAGTATAAACTCTAAGGCCTTAACCCTAAACCCTAAACCCTAACCCTGAAACCATAAACCATAAACCCTAACCCTAAACTATAAACCCAGAACCTTAAAACCTAAACCCTGAACCCTAAATCATAAACCCTAAGCTATAAACCATAAACCCGAAACCATAAAACCTAAACCCTAAATCGTAAACCCAAAACCCTAACCCCAAAACCCTAAACCCTAAACCCATAAACCCTAAAACATAATCCTTAAACCGTAACCCCTAAACCCGAAACCAAAAATACTAAACCCTAAACACTAAACCATAAAATCCAAAACCTAAACACAAGACCCTAATCCCAAAACCCAAAACACTAAACCCTAAACCCTAAACCATAAACCACAAACCCTAAATCTCATACCCTAAACCATACACCTTAAACGCTAAACACCAAATCCTAAACCCTAAACCCTAACCCACAAACACTAAACCCTAAATTCTAAATCCTAAACCATAAACCCTAGACCATATACTCAAAACCCTAAACCCTAAACACTAAACTGTAAACCATAACCCCTAAAACCTAAACAATAAAACCAAAACCCTAAATTATAAACCCTAAACCTAAAACCCTAAACCCTAAACCCTAAACCATAGACCCTAAACCCTAAACCCAAAACCATAAACCCTAAACCTAAAACCATAAACCATAAACCCTAAACCCCAAACCCTAACCCTAAATCCTAAACCCAAAACCCTAAATAATAAACCCTAAACCCTAAACCCTAAACCATAAACCATATATCCTAAACTCTAAACCATAAACCATAAATCCTAAACCCAAAACCACCCTAAACCATAAACCCAAAATCCTAAACCCTAAACCCTAAACCATAAACCATAGACACTAAACCATAAACCCTAAACCTTAAACCCTAAACCCTAAACCATAAACACTAAACCATAAACCCTAAACCCTAAACCATAAATCACAAACACTAAACCCTAAACCCTAAACCATAAACCCAAAACCCTAAACCCTAAGCCCTAAACCATAAACCTTAAACCATAAACCCTAAGCCCTAATCCTAAAACCCCAAACACTAAACCCTAAACTCTAAACAGCAAACCCTAAACAATAAAACTTAAACCCTAAACCCCAAACCATAAACTCTAAACCATAAACTATAAACCCTAAACCAAAAACCCTAAACCATAAAACCAAACCATAAACCCTAAACCATAAACCCATAAACCCTAAACCCTAAACCAAACCCTAAACGCTAAACATTAAAACATAAACCCTAAACCCTAAACCATAAACCTTAAATAATTAACCCTAAACCCTAAACCCTAAACCATAAACCATAAACCATCAATCATAACCCTAAACCCTAAACCATAAATCATAAACCCTAAACCCTAAACCATAAACCCTAAACCCTAAACCCTAAGCCTTAAACCATAAACCTTAAACCCTAAACCCTCAGACCTAAACCAAAAACCCCAAACCATAAACCGTAAACCTTAAACCCAAAACACTAAACCCTAAACCACAAACCATAAATAATAAACCCAAAACCCTAAACCCCAAACCCTAAACCCTAAACCATAAACCATAAACCATAAACCATAAACACTAAACCCTATTCCCTAAACCATAAAACCTAACCCTAAACCGTAAACCATAAACCTAAAACCCTAAACCCTAAATCCTAAACCATAAACCTAAAACCCTAAACCCTAAACCCTAAATGCTAAACCATAGAACCTAAACCCTAAACCCAAAACCATAAACCCTAAACCCTAAACCATACACACTAAACCCAAAACCCAAAATCCTAAACCTTAAACCATAAATAATAAACCATAAACCCTAAATCATAAAACCTAAACCCTAAACCATAAACCACAAACCCTAAACCATGAACCCTAAACCCTAAAAGGTAAACCCAAGCACCAAAACCCAAACTCTAAACCCTAAACACAACCAGACAAACACAAAACCCTAAAACATAAACCCTACACCCTAAACCCTAATCCACAAACACAAAACCATAAACCCTAAGGCCTAAAGCCTAAACCCTAAAGCCTAAACCCAAAACCATAAACCATAAACCCTAACCGTAATCCATAAACCTAAAATCCTAAACCCTAAACCCTAAACCCTAAACCCTAAATCGTAAACATTAAACCATAAACCATAAACCCTAAATCATAAAACCTAAACCCTAAACCGTAAACCCCAAACCCTAAACCCTAATCCCTAAACCATAACCACTAAACCAGAAACCGAATACCATAAAACCTAAACCCTAAACCATAAACCATAAACCACAAACCCTAAACCATGAACCCTAAACCCTAAAAGCTAAACCCAAACCCCAAAACCACAAACTCTAAACCATAAAACACAAACCCTAAACGCTAAACCCTAATCCACAAACATAAAATCATATACCCTAAGGCTTAAAGCCTAAACCCTAAACCCTAAATCATAAACCATAAACCCTAACCCTAATCCATAAACCAAAAACCCTAAACCTAAACCCTAAACCTTGAACCCTAAATCATAAACGTTAAACCATAAACGATAAACCGTAAACCATAAAACCTAAACCCTAAACCGTAAACCAAAAACCCTAAACCCAAATCCCTAAACCATAACCCTTAAACCTAAAATCGAAAACCATAAACCCTAAACCATAAACCCTAAACCCTAAACCATAAATCCTAAACCCTAAACCATAAAACCTAAAACCTAAATACAAAACCCAAAACCCAAAACCCAAAACCCAGCACCCTAAACCCTAAACCTTAAACCCTAAACCATAGGCCCTAAACCCAAAATCCTAAACCCTAAACCCTAAACCATAAACACTAAACCCAAAACCCAAAATCCTAAACCTTAAACCATAAACTATAAACTCTAAATTCTAAACCATAAAACCTAAACCCTAAACCATGAACACTAAACCTTAAAACCTTAACTCTAAACCATAAACACAACACCAGAAACACAAAACCCTAAAACACAAACCCAAAACCTTTAACCCTAATCCATAAACACTAAACCATAAACCCTAAGGCCTTAACCCTAAACCCTAAACCCTAAACCATAAACCATAAACCCTAACCATAAACCATAAAATCAAAACCCTAAACCCTAAACCCTGAACCATGTACCCTAAATCTTAAACCATAAACCATAAACCATAAAACCTAAGCCCTAAAACCTAAACCCTAAACTGTAAACCCAAAAGCCTAAACCCTAATCCCTAAACCATAACCCATAAAGTTGAAACCTAAAACCCTAAACCCTAAACCCTAAACCATAAACACTAAACCATAAACCATAAAACCTAAAACATAAACCCAAAACACTAAACCCTAAACACTAAACCATAAACCACAAATCCTAAATCCGTAAACCATAAACCTTAAATGCTAAACTCCAAACCCTAAACCCTAAACCTAAATCCTAAACCCAAACCCATAAACACTAAACCCTAAATCCTAAATCCTAAACCATAAACCCTAAACCAAAAACTCTAAACCCAAAACCCTAAACCTTAAACCATAAACAATAAACCCAAAACCGAAACCATAAAACCGAAATCCTAAACCATAAACCCTAAACCTAAATCCTAAATCCTAAACCCTTAATCGTAGACCCTAAACCCTAAACCCAACACCATAAACCACAAACCATAAACCCTAAGCCATAAACAACAAACCCGAAACCCTAAACCCTAAATCATAAACAAAAAACCCTAAACATTAAAGCCTAAACCCTAAACTATAAACCCTAAACCATGAACCATAAACACTAAACCCTAAACCATAAACTCTAAACCCAAAAACCAAAACCCTAAACTATAAACCCAAAATCCTAAACCCTAAATCCTAAACCATAAACACGAAACCCTAAACCATAAACCATAAACCCAAAACCATAAACCCTAAACCATAAATCATAAACCATAAACCCTAAACTCTAAAACCTAAACCCAAAACCTAAACCCTAAGCCCTAAACCTGAAGACCCAAACCCTAAACCCTAAACACCACCCCACAAACACAAAACCCTAAAACACAAACCCTAAACCCTAAAACCCCAAACCCTAAACCTTAAACAGCACCCCACAAATATAAAACCATAAAACACAAACCCTAAACCCTAAACACTAAACCATAAACCCTAAACCCTAAACCCCAAACCATAAACTCTAAACCATAATCCATAAACGCTAAACCATAAACCCTAAACCATAAAACCTAGCCATAAACCCTAAACCCAAAACCCTAAACCCTGAACCCTAAACCGTAAACAATTGACCATAAACCCAAAACCTAAAACCATAAACCCTAAACACTATACCATACACCACAAACCCTAAACCATGAACCCTAAACCCTAAACCCAAACCTAAACACTAAACCCTAATCAGTAAACCCTAAACCTTAAACCCAAAACCATAAACCCTAAACCATAAAACCTAACCATAAACCCTAAACCCTGAACCCTAAACCCTAAACCATAAAACCTAACCATAAACCCTAAACCCTAAACCCTAAACCCTCAACCATAAAACCGAAACCATAAACCCTAAACCGTAAACCCAAACCTAAACACTAAACCCTAATTAGTAAACGCTAAACCCTAAACCCAAAACCCTAAACCCAAAACCATAAACCCTAAAACCCAAACCCTAAACCCTAAATCATAAACAAAAAAACCCTAAACATTTAACCCTAAACCCTAAACCCTAAACACTAAACCCTAAACCATAAACCCTAGACCCTAAACCTAAAACCCTAAACCATAACCCCAAAATCATAAACCCTAAACCATAAACCATAGACACTAAACCCTAAACCCAAAACCCAAAACCCAAAACCCTAAACAATAAACCCTAAACCATAAACCCTAAACCATAAATCATTAACCCTAAACCCTAAACTCTAAAACCTAAACCCTAAACCCTAAACCCTAAACCCAAAACCCTAAACTTGAAACCACAAACCCTAAACCCTAAACTACAAACCCTAAATAATAAATCCTAAACCCTAAACCCTAAACCATATACTCTAAACTATAAACCAAAAACCCTAAACCCTAAACCCTAAACCATAAAACCTAACCATAAACCCTAAACCATAAACCCAAAACCCTAAACCATAATCCTTGAACCCTAAACCATAGACCATAAACCCTAAACCCAAAACAATCAACCCTAAACCCTAGACCCTAAACCCTAAATCATAAACCATAAACACGAATCCCCAACCATAAAACCAAAACCCTAAACCCTAAACCCTAAATCCTAAACCCTAAACCATACACCCTAAACCCTAAACCCAAAACCCTAAACCCTAAACCGTAAACCATAAACCCTAAATTCTAAACCATAAACCCTAAATCCCAAACCCTAAACCCTAAATCCTAAACTAAAAAACCTAAATATTAAACCATAAACCCTAAACCATGAACCATAAATACTAAACCCTAAACCAAAAACCCAAAACCCTAAACCATAAACCCAAAATCCTAAATCCTAAACCCTAAACCATAGACACTAAACCTTAAACCCAAAACTCAAAACCCTGAACCAAAAACCATAAACCCTAAACCATAAACCCTAAACCCTAAACCATAAATCATAAACCCTAAACCCTAAACCCTAAACCATAAACCCAAAACCCGAAACCATAAGCCCTAAACCATAAACCTTAAACCCTAAACACTAAGCCCTAAACCTGAAACCCCAACCCCTAAACCATAAACACTACCCCACAAATACAAAACCATAAAACATAAACACTAAACCTTAAACCCTAAATCATAAATCCTAAACCATAAACCCTAAACCATAAACTATAAACCATAAACCATAAACCCAAAACCTCAACCTTAAAACCGAAACCACAACCTTAAAACCGAAACCACAAACCCTAAACCCTAAACCCAAACCTAAACACTAAACCCTAATTAGTAAACCCTAAACCCTAAACCCAAAACCATAAACCCAAAACCATAAACCATAAACCCTAAACCCTAAACCATAAACCCTAAAACCTAAACCCTAAACCCTAAATCATAAACCAAAAACCCTAAACATTTAACCCTAAACCCTAAACCATAAACACTAAACCCTAAACCATAAACCCTAAACCCTAAACCAAAAACCCTAAACCATAACACCAAAATCCTAAACCCTAAACCAAAAACCATAGACACTAAACCCTAAACCCAAAACCCAAAACCCTAAACCCTAAACAATAAACCCTAAACCCTAAACCCTAAACCCTAAACCATAAATCATAAACCCTAAACCCTAAACTCTAAAACCTAAACCCTAAACCCAAAACCCTAAGCCCTAAACTTGAAACCACAAACCCTAAATCCTAAACACCACCCCACAAACACAAAACCTTAAAACAAAACCCTAACCCCTAAACCATAAACCACAAACCCTAAATAATAAATCCTGAACCCTAAACCCCAAACCATATACTCTAAAATATAAACCATAAACCCTAAACCCTAAACCCTAAACCATAAAACTTAACCATAAACCCTAAACCATGAACCCAAAACCCAAAACCCTAAACCCTAAACCATAAACCCAAAACCCAAAACCATAAGCCCTAAACCACAAACCTTAAACCCTAAACACTAAGCTCTAAACCTGAAACCCCAACCCCTAAACCATAAACACTACCCCACAAATACAAAACCATAAAACACAAACCCTAAACCTTAAATACTAAACCCTAAACCCTAAACCCCAAACCATAAACTCTAAACCATAATCCATAAACCCTAAACCATAATCCCTAAACCATAAACCCTAAACCACAAAACCTAACCCTAAACCATAAACCCAAAACCCTAAACCTAGAACCCTAAACCCTAAACCCTAAATCATATACCCTAAACCATAGGCCATAAACACAAAACCCAAAACCATAAACCCTAAACCATACACCACAAACCCTAAACCATGAACACTAAACCCTAAACCCTAAACACAAGCCCACAAACACAAAATCCTAAAACACAAACTCTAAACCCTAAACCCTAATCTACAAACACTAAACCATAAACCCTAAGGCCAAAACCCTAAACCCGAAACCCTTAACCCAAATCCATAAACCATAAACCCTAACCCTAAACCATATACCAAAAACCATAAACCCTAAACCCCAAACCCTGAACCCTAAATCATAAAACCTAAACCATAAACCTTAAACCCTAAACCCTAAACGTAAACCCTAAACCGTAAACCCAAAACCCTAAATGATAATCCTTAAACCATAACCCATAAACCTTAAATCGAAAACCCTAAACCCTAAACCCTAAACCCTAAACCATAAACCATAAACCCTAAACCATAAACTATAGAACCTAAATCACAAAACCCAAACCCAAAACCCTAGGCCCAAAACCCAAAACCCAAAACCCAAAACCCTAAACCTATAACCCTAAATCCAAAACCTGAAATACTAAAATCCAAAACCCTAAACCCTAAGCCCTAAACCCGAAACTGTGAACACAAAACACTAAACCATAATCCCTAAACCATATCCCCTAAACCATATACCTTATATCCTAACCCCTAAACCATAAACCCTAAACCATAAACCATAAAACCTAAAACCTAAACCCAAAACGCAAAAACCCTAAACCTAAAACCGAAAACCCTAAACCATAAACTACAAACACTAAACCCTAAACCATAAACCAGACACCCTAAACCATGAACCCTAAAGCCTAAAAGCTAAACCCAAACCCCAAATCCTTAACTCTAAACCCTAAACACAACCCTACAAACACAAAACCCTAAAACACAAACCTTAAACCCTAAACCCTAATCCACAAATACTACACCATAAACCCTAAAACCTAAACACTAAACCATATACCCTAAACCCACAAACACTAAACCCTAAACCCTAAACCCTAAACCAAAAACCCTAAATAATAAACCCTAAACCCTAAACCCCAAATCATAAATTCTAAACCATAAACTATAAACCCAAAACCCTAAACCATAAAACCTAACCATAAACCCTAAACCATAACCCCAAAACCCTAAACCCTAAACCTTAACCCCTAAACCCTAAACCATAGACCATAAACCCTAAACCCAAAAACCATAAACCCTAAGCCCTAAACCATAAACCCTAAACCATAAAACATAAAACCAAATCCTCAACCATAAAACCAAAACCCTAAACCCTAAACCCTAAAGCCTAAACCATAAACCATAAACCCTAAGCCCTAAACCAAAAATCATAAACCCTAAACCGTAAACGATAATCCCTAAACCCTAAACCATAAGCCATAAACCCCAAACCCGAAACCCTAATTCCTAAACCAAAAAAGCTAAACATTAAACCCTAAACCCTAAACCCAAAACCCTAAACCATAAACCCAAATCCTAAACCCTAAACCCTAAACCATAGACACTAAAACTTAAACACAAAACCCTAAACCCTGAACCATAAACCATAAACTCTAAATAATAAACCCTAAACCTTAAACCATAAATCATAAACCCTAAACTCTAAACCCTAAACCATAAACCCAAAACTCTAAACAATAAGCCCTAAACCACAAACCTTAAACACTAAACCCCTAAGCCCTAACACTAAAACCCCAAACCCTAAACCTTAAACAGCTCCCCACAAATATAAAACCATAAAACACAAACCCTAAACCCTAAACACTAAACCATAAACACTAAACCCTAAACCCCAAACCATAAACTCTAAACCATAATCCATAAACGCTAAACCATAAACCCTAAACCATAAAACCTAGCAATAAACCTAAAACCCAAAACCCTAAACCCTAAACAATTGACCATAAACCCAAAACCTAAAACCATAAACCCTAAACCCTATACCATACACCACAAACCCTAAACCATGAACCCTAAACCCTAAACACTAAACTATAAACCCTAAACCACAAACCAAAAACCATAAACCCTAAACCCAAAACCCAAAACCCAAAACCCAAAACCATAAACCCTAACCCTAAACCATAAACCCTAAACCCCAAACCGTAAACCATAAACCGTAAATGCTAAACTCCAAACCCTAAACCCTAAACCCAAATCAATAATCCTAAACCATAAACCATAAACCCAAAACCTCAACCATAAAACTGAAACCATAAACCCTAAACCCTAAACCCAAACCTAAACACTAAACCCTAATCAGTAAACCCTAAACCTTAAACCCAAAACCATAAACCCTAAACCATAAACCATAAACCCTAAACCCTAGTCCCTAAACCCTAAACCATAAACCATAAACCCTAAACCCTAGTCCCTAAACACAAAACCATAAACCCTAAACCCTAAATCCAAAACCATAAACCATAAACCATAACCCTAATCGAAAAACCCAAAACCCAAAACCCTAAAACACAAAACCCAAAACCCTAAACACAAAACCCAAAACCCTAAACACAAAACCCCAAACCATATACTCTAAAATATAAACCATAAACCCTAAACCCTAAACCCTAAACCATAAAACCTAACCATAAACCCTAAACCATGAACCCAAAACCCAAAACCCTAAACCTAAACCCTAAATCCTAAACCCTAAACCCTAAACCCTAAACCCTAAACCATAAACCCTAAACCCAAAACCATAAACCCAAAACCCGAAACCATAAGCCCTAAACCACAAACTTTAAACCCTAAACACTAAGCCCTAAACCTGAAACCCCAACCCCTAAACCATAAACACTACCCCACAAATACAAAACCATAAAACATAAACACTAAACCTTAAACCCTAAATCATAAATCCTAAACCATAAACCCTAAACCATAAACTCTAAACCCTAAACCCTAAACCCTAAACCCTAAACCATAAACCATAAACCCAAAACCTCCACCATAAAACCGAAACCATAAACCCTAAACCCTAAACCCAAACCAAAACACTAAACCCTAATTAGTAAACCCTAAACCCTAAACCCAAAACCATAAACCCAAAACCATAAACCATAAACCCTAAACCCTAAACCATAAACCCTAAAACCTAAACCCAAAACCCTAAATCATAAACCAAAAAACCCTAATCATTTAACCCTAAACCCTAAACCATAAACACTAAACCCTAAACCATAAACCTAAACCCTAAACCAAAAACCCTAAACCATAACACCAAAATCCTAAACCCTAAACCAAAAACCATAGACACTAAACCATAAACCCAAAACCCAAAACCCTAAACCCTAAACAATAAACCCTAAACCCTAAACCCTAAACCCTAAACCATAAATCATAAAGCCTAAACCCTAAACTCTAAAACCTAAACCCTAAACCCTAAACCATAAGCCCAAAACTTGAAACCACAAACCCTAAATCCTAAACACCACCCCACAAACACAAAACCTTAAAACAAAACCCTAACCCCTAAACCATAAACCACAAACCCTAAATAATAAATCCTAAACCCTAAACCCCAAACCATATACTCTAAAATATAAACCATAAACCCTAAACCCTAAACCCTAAACCATAAAACCTAACCATAAAACCTTAACCATGAACCCAAAACCCTAAACCCAAAACCATAAACCCTAAACCCTAAACCCTAAATCCTAAACCATAAACCCTAAACCCTAAACCCTAAACCATAAACCTTAAACCCTAAACCCTAAACGTAAACCCTAAACCGTAAACCCAAAACCCTAAATGATAATCCTTAAACCATAACCCATAAACCTGAAATCGAAAACCCTAAACCCTAAACCCTAAACCCTAAACCATAAACCCTAAACCATAAACTATAGAACCTAAATCACAAAACCCAAACCCAAAACCCTAGACCCAAAACCCAAAACCCAAAACCCAAAACCATAAACCTAAAACCCTAAATCCAAAACCTGAAATACTAAAATCCAAAACCCTAAACCCTAAACCCTAAACCCTAAACTGTAAACACAAAACACTAAACCATAATCCCTAAACCATATCCCCTAAACCATATACCTTATATCCTAACATAATTAACCATAAACCCTAAACCCTAAACCCTAAACCATAAATCCAAAACCCTAAACCCTAAGCCTTAAACTGTAAACCTTAAACCCTAAACCCTCAGACCTAAGCCAAAAAGCCCAAACCATAAACTGTAAACCCTAAACCCTAAACCATAAACCCTAAACCCAAAACCCTAAACCCTGAACCCTAAACCGTAAACAATTGACCATAAACCCAAAACCTAAAACCATAAACCCTAAACCCTAAACCATACACCACAAACCCTAAACCATGAACCCTAAACCCTAAACCCTAAACCATACCCCACAAACACAAAACCATAAACCCTAAGGCCTAAACCCTAAACCCTAAACCTAAACCTAAACACTAAACCCTAATCAGTAAACCCTAAACCTTAAACCCAAAACCATAAACCCTAAACCATAAACCATAAACCCTAAACCATAAAACCTAACCATAAACCCTAAACCCTGAACCTTAAACCCTAAACAATTGACCATAAACCCAAAGCCTAAAACCATAAACCCTAAACCCTAAACCATACACCACAAACCATAAACCATGAACCCTAAACCCTAAACCATACCCCACAAACACAAAACTATAAACCCTAAGGCCTAAAGCCTAAAGCCTAAAGCCTAAACCATAAACCATAAACCATAAACCCTAAACCATAAACGATAAAACCAAAACCCTAAACCATAAACCCTAATCCCAAAACCCTAAACCATAAAACCGAACCCTAAACCCTCTAAACCCAAAACGCAAAACCCTAAACCTTAGGACATAAACCCTATAACCTAAATCCTAAACCATAAACCCTAAACCCAAAACACTAAACCATAAACCCTAAACCATAAAGCTTAAACCCTAAACAGAAAACCATAAATCATAAAACCTAAACCCTAAACCCGAAACCATAAACCCAAAACCCTAAACACTATGCCCTATACGGTAAACCTTAAACCCTAAACCATAAACACGACCCCACAAACACAAAACCTTAAAATACAAATCGTAAACCCTAAACCACAAACCCTAAACAATAAACCTGAAACCCTAAACCTCAAACCATAAACCCTAAACCATAAACCATAAACCCTAAACCATAAA